>NW_026849719.1:0-6731 GCF_030869305.1 Colletotrichum tamarilloi
ATCGAAGTGGGGGTGGTCGGAAGCAGCGTGCGGGGAACGCCCGATACCGTGGGATACGAAGACGCAACGGCGAAGGAAGTCGCAAGTGGGGATGTGGATGCCCCACACGAAATCGAGGCCGATGACGTCGGCGCCGCTGTTTTTGGCGGCACTGTATCGGGCGTCCAGCAAGACGACGCTGATGTAGGCGAAACCCCCAGCAACCCAGCAGAACATGAACAACGGACGGATTTAACACCACTCAACCACGATGGCGAGGGCATGATGGAGCATTTTTCCATGAGCGACGCTGACACTGCGAGTGCGACCGGCGCGGCTGAGGAAGGTTCTTTCCTCAGGCTGCCTGAGATCGACTTGCGCGACATCTTCGAGATGGAAGCTTGCGCGTCAACGTTTGTGTCAGTTGGTGACAGCGAGCTGGGTACACCGGAAGGACAGTCAAGCGATACCATTCCTGGTCAGAACAGGTTGGAGGTGGAGTTATCGGGCGAAACGCGGAAGGAGGGTACGGCGGCAGCCGAAATGGCAGCCTTAAGCTACCAGCCGAAAGCTCCACAGACGCAAACAATTGCTGCCGCACGTGCCTACCGACCTGACAGGAGTTCCTTCAAGATCCACCGGTTCTTTTGCCGGGTTTCTCAGCGGATCCGGCTTGCAAGATATGGAGTGGAACTGAACACGGGACATGTCTGATAAATAAGGCGAGGTGTCAAAGCTGTTTAAGGAGATTCTGGCGCGACGGCGCCATGCAGAGATTAAAGCGTAGGGCCCCTATGTACGTAGGGTGGCTTATGCGATTATTAGTTCACTGAGACTCACTCACCTATTGGAAGGGAAATTCGTACAACAATAGACCAGAGTCGCAGTGATCGTGTTTAAGACCCAAAACTGAGCAAGTAGGGTTGGGGCAAAGGTGCTTGGTAGTCTAAGTTGTGAAACTCTCAAGCAAGCAACGTCAATTGCTTCATGCTCTTGTTGCTTGCTCCTACATTCAAGGTACCTACGATGTTTCCTCGTACACGTCAATCACCATGAGCGTCAATCCCGGCAGAGTCCCCGATTTTCGACCTTCGAGATGACAGTCTCCTTGTCCTGGAACACACAACGTGCAAGCGGCAGGCCATTGTTCTCGCAGATAGACTGAATCTCATGGCTGCTGCCGCCGCCAACATCGACCAGTGTTACTCTGCTACCGCCTTCCATTTCCGATGCCTCGGTGATCCATGAGAAGTCGTACACGCCGATAATGGGCGCCAGGCGATTCAAAGCCGTCATGGCTAGCATACATTGTCCACCATGCCCTTCGTAAACGTCGAAGGACTAGGACCAAGCCCATCCGGCTCTTTTCGTGCGTTGCTTGAAGTACCGAATCGTGTCGCATCTAGACAGGTCTCGATTCATCCTCGTCACATCAGCTAGAGCCGGAAGTGCTGTCGAGAGAATTCCTACACAATCCGATCCGGGTCCTCATACGGATTCCCGGGAAGGAAGATCGTAGACCTGGCTGTGTGTACGGGTTGATCAGGCCTGGCTTCTATCAGGATACCCGTGGCAACAAGCACACGGGCGATCCTTTCTGAAGAGGTCAACAAGGAATGGACCATTGGGTTAGACGGCGTCATCTACTTTAAAAAGGGAACAACGACCTCCACGCGCTCGCCTAGCTCCGTATAAGATATACGTTGTTCAATTGGGATGTACAGTATCGAAAGACGTGCTACTCGTCGTGGAGCTTGACGATGGCCATCTCAATGCTCTGAATACTGTGTGTCAACCACCGTTCTCGGGGCTGTGCAGCGAGAATACTGATGTCTCCCGTCAGTTGAGAATATTGAACTGGAGAGAAGTCTCTTCTGCTAAGTCCACTTGCCGCGGACCGTATACTTCGTAATTGCCCCGACCAGGTTCGTCCTCAGCTGCCGAAGTGTGTGGCAATCCTCGACTGATCTAAGGGGTGCCCGGTCTTGCGTGCCAGAGGTGTGTCGGACAGCAAGGAATGCAGCGATCAAGGTTATAGATTCAGGGGCTTGATAAGATGATCGACCTCTACGTACGCTGTAATGCATATTCGCTCATCATGAGGCCAAAGGTTGATTGACGAGGACGGTTTCACTACACAAGAAGGCTTTCCGAAATGTTATAGTACAGTACGAACACTATGAATTGTAGATCAATGAGGTAGCAGAGTTCGATCAAAGGGGAAGATTTTTGATATTTGTATGTTTGAAGAATCATTCGACGTTGTTGAGTTGATCGCTGTCGAGAAGCTCCGAAACGCGCTACGTGGCACTAGCACGATCCACCGCGTGGCGATTCTACGCACGTCCCGACGCGATGGATCGCGAGCTAGATTAGACGCCCATCACTGTAGCGAGCGACGAGGATCTGCCATCACGAAGGGTGCGAATACCATCTACGAAAGTCCGACTGAACCAGACTCCCCAAGAGATAATCGACAATGCGACCGACGGAGCGACGGAGACTTCTGGTGTTAGCCGGCGGACGGCGACCACGCGAGCCGCAACTCTGGCCAAGGAACGCGCGAAACCCATAGAGGATGACGACAAGAGACTGCTCCTGACGATGGGCAAGCAGGTTAAAGAGCTACACACAGCGGTCAAGATCATGTTCGATGCGTGGAAGAAGTCAGAAGTATGGAATAAGAACGTCGAAGCAGAGCTTCGCGTGGGCACCGCAGAGCTGGAAGCAGTCAAGAGCGAACTACAGTCTGTCAAAGGAGAACTACAAGCGATGAAAGAACGCGTGGAAGACGAAAGCGCCAAGACGAACGAGAACCTTGAAGCAATCGTGGCAGGGGCTGCGACGCGGAACAGCCCAAGTGCGTCATACGCGGACGTCGCGCGAAGCGGCGTAGGCAGGCAAGGTCGCGTCTCGCGGGCAGCCACGGCAGGCAACGCAACGCTGCCGAGCCGCAGCGATCCCTTATTCTGTACGATCGACACATCAAGAGTTGAAGAAGGCAGCGACAAGCCCAACGCAGGTCGGATCCGGGCTGCGGTGGAGAAGAAAATGCGCGCTATAGACGGACAGAGTAGCTGGCGCTGTCGGGCCATCACAGTAGACCCAAGGAATGCGGATAGGATTCGGATTATTTGTCGCGACGATGCTGAACATAGGCTTGTCAAGCAGATCGCGGAGAAGAGCTTCGGTTCCGGCACACGAGTTCTACAGGACGAACTCTACCCCGTGAAGATCGATAACGTGAAGAGAACCGAGGTACTGGATGAGAAGGGCAATGTTAGGGCTGAAGCGGCAAAGGCACTTGGCCGAGAAAACGAAACGACCGTTGCTCAGATATCTTGGCTGAGCAAGAAAGACATGCCCAAGGCGTATGGGTCCATGGTCGTGTTCGGGACCAAGGCCAGTGATGCGCGTAGACTGATCTCCGAGGGCTTCTTCCACGTTGGAGGAGAGTCCGGCACGACGATGGCGTTTGAGCGGCGGCCACGTCCGCAACAGTGCTACAACTGCCAGCAGATCACCAGGCACAAGGCGCACCAGTGCGCAAACCCCCAGGTGTGTGGACGATGTGCCAAGGTAGGCCACCACCATTCTGAATGCCGTGAGACGATCGTGACAAGCGTGCCTTGTGGCGGACCCCACGAGTCGTTCAGCAAGAACTGTCCGAAGCTGTATCCGCGCTCCCATAAGTAGGAAGGTCCAGATCCTTCAGCTTAACGTGAGGAAACAGGCTGAGGTCCACGAGAGTTTGATGAATGACGAGGCGCTGCGCGACTTCACGGCCATAGCGGTGCAGGAGCCATGGGCGCGGATGATAGAAGGTAAGGCCATTACTGTTCCGATGGCACATAGCAGGTGGACGAGGATGGTACCGACGGAGTGGAGGGACGAAGGAAGATAGGGAATCAGGAGTTTGCTGCGGGTGAACAGAGAAGTAGAGGCGGAACAGGTGCCGATAGCGTCCTCGGATATTACTACGGCCGTTGTCCGGCTTCCGGATCGAAGGCTGCTGGTGGCATCGGTGTACGTGCCGGTGCAGAAGCCGGAGATGCTGCGGCAGGCGTGCGACCTGCTGAGACAAGCTATCACGAATGTTCGAGGAGGAACAGGTGAAAGGGTGGACGTGGCCCTAGTAGGAGACTTCAACTGCCACGACTACCTATGGGGAGGCGACGATGTGTCGGAGGGCCGGCAAGGCGAGGCAGACCCGATCATCGATCTGATGAGCGAGTACTCGCTCCACAGCCTCCTTCCGCGTGGCTTGAAGACGTGGGAGAAGAACGACGCGGCAACGACCATCGACCTATCCCTCGCGTCTGAAGAGCTAGCACGAACTGTGGTACGATGCGCCCTGCACGAGACAGACCATGGGTCGGACCACCGGGCGATCGAGACGACCTTCGACATGGCCGCCCCCGAGATGGAAAGCCGACCACGACTCCTTCTCAAGAACGCCTATGGAAGCAAATCAATGAGAGAATGGAAGCAAACTTAGGGCGAATGCCAACGGGAGGCACAGTGCAGCAGCAGACAGATCGACTGATGTCCGTGGTGTGCGAGGCAGTAGAGGCACTGACCCCCAATGCCAAGCCATCTTCGTATGCGAAGAGATGGTGGACGGCCGACCTCACACAGCTCCGGCAGATTCACACTCACTGGAGGAACCGGGCGAGGGCGGAGAGAAGGGCAGGTAACACCCAACCCGAGCTGGAAAAACGCGCCCGCTCGGCCGCCAAGCAATATCACGACGTCATCCGACAACAGAAGAAGAGCCATTGGGAGGACTTTCTGGCCGGCGACACAAACATCTGGAAGGCCGCGAAGTATCTCGACGCCAGCAAAGGGGCTTCCTTCGACAAGATCCCCCTTTTAAAAAGAGCCGATGGTTCCCCAACGGAAGACGCCGCAGAACAGGCCGAAGAGCTGCTCTCTACATTCTTGCCTCCTCTTCCCAACACGATTGAGGAGGAGGGGGGGCGGCCACAGAGGTCGCCGGTACCCTTACCTAACCTCACGCTGGGAGAAGCAGAGAGACAGCTCTTTGCAGCAAAGCCGTGGAAAGCACCCGGAGAAGACGGTCTGCCAGTGACAGTGTGGAAGCACACATGGCTGGTGGTGAAGGGGAGGGTCCTCTCACTTTTCCAGGCCTCGCTAGATGAAGGGACGCTGCCTCAGCAATGGCGGCACGCCAAAATCATCCCGCTGAAGAAGCCAAACAAAAGCAACTACGGCGTGGCAAAGGCCTGGCGACCGATCACGCTGCTCTCGACGCTCGGAAAAGTGCTAGAGTCGGTCCTGGCAGAACAAATCTCGCACGCGGTCGAGTCGTTTGGCCTCCTCCCTACGAGCCACTTTGACGCTCGCAAGCAGAGGTCGGCAGAGCAGGCGCTGATACTGCTGCAGGAGTACATCTACAGAGCGTGGAGGAAGAGAAAGGTGGTCAGTCTGGTCAGCTTTGATGTCAAGGGAGCTTACAATGGGGTGTACAAGGAGAGACTACTTCAACGACTCAGGGCGCGGGGTATCCCCGGGAAGCTGGCGAGATGGGTTGATGCCTTCTGCTCCCACAGAACGGCAAGCATCCTAGTCAACGATCACGAGTCCGGGGCTCGCCCGTTACCACAAGCAGGGCTGCCTCAGGGCTCGCCACTGTCGCCTGTGCTGTTCCTCTTCTTCAATGCCGATCTCGTACAACACCAAATCGACGAGAACGGGGGCGCGCTGGCCTTCGTCGACGACTACACGGCGTGGGTTACCGGACGATCGCGAGAAGCAAACCGGGAAGGCATCCAGAACATCATTGATAGAGCACTCGAGTGGGAACGACGAAGCGAGGCGACCTTCGAGACGGACAAGACGGCCATCATCCACTTCACGCGCAACTGGAGACTACCGCCGGACTCGACCAGCTTCGTCATCAAAGGGGACACTGTCCGACCAAAGGACCACGTCAAGGTACTCGGGGTGACGATGGATACGAAGCTACGATTCGAAAAGCACATCGCAGACGCGACGACAAAAGGGCTGGAGGCCGTGCTGGGACTCAGGCGGCTCAAAGGTCTGTCTCCGGCGACGGCCAGACAGCTTTTCGTCGCGGCCGTGGAACCAACGATGGACTACGCGTCGAATGTATGGAGATATAGATGTCGGGCAACGCAGATGAGAGCAGTCAACCGAGTGCAGAGGATTGGCGCCCAAGCGGTCGTGGGAACCTTCAACTCAGTGGCCACAGCGGTCGCCGAAGCGGAGGCAAGCATTCAATCGGCGCAAGAGAGATACGACAGAAAATCAACAACATTCTGGGTACGGATGCGAAGCCTTCCCAAGACCCATCCGCTTCGACGTCTACGGGCGGTAGCCTTTCGACGGTTCCCATCACCCTTCCAGCTGATGGCGGAGGCCTACCGCGACCAACCCCTCGACAAGCTGGAGACTATCGAAGGGTATTCGATCACTCCATGGGAAGCCCGGATTGACACAGTAGTCGACGACGACGCGGTCAAGGCCACCGAATTCAGTCCGGGTGGGCAGTGAGGATAGCGACGGCAAGTTCGGCAAGAAACGGGGTCGTGGGCTACGGAACGGCCACAAGGCTGCCTGTATCACTCAGAGGGGGCGGCGACGTGATAACGGCCTCGCGCACATTCGGCCAGAGAACGGAGCAGAACCCGTATGTGGCAGAGCTAGCGGCGCTGGCAGAAGCGGTCAAGTCTCTACCCCAGAAACTCGATTACCGGGCTATCCACGTG
>NW_026849720.1:0-6518 GCF_030869305.1 Colletotrichum tamarilloi
TCATGGCAAGCTTGAAAAAGCATCTCAATTCAAGTGCTGGGTGGGCACTACACTGTTTTATTAAAACTGTATTCTTGTACTTGTGACTCAGAAAGAATTAACTTTCTTCGATAACAAGGTACTCAGAGTACCTTACTTCACTAGCAGGTGGATGTGGGCTTTTCCGGGGATTAGACCCGCTCCAGGACTCGCTTCCGTCGCTCTGCCGAAGCGTAGCGCGCTGAGGTGCGGTTGAGTGGGCGAGCGAAAGTGGGTAAGTAGTTGGCCGGGCTAGCTTCCAAGTACCTGAGTACGGATACCTACGAATAGACTTGCCAAAGTCTCAGAGATGGACCACCAGGAGTGCCGCTCAGACCGGGAAGCCTACCTATCCAAGTGAAAGAGCATCAGGAGCTTCGTACTTCCGTATGTCTTTCCTCCTGTCTCTTTACGGAGTGAAGATAAACACTAAAGGTAGCGACAGGCTGGATGCTTCAAAGATAACCAACACGTCCATATCGACATGCTCCCATCACACGTTCAGATAGGTACCTTGTACCAACCATAGGTATGTTGCCAATGCACCAAGGCATACGTGATTTTTTTTCTTCTTCTTCTGAGTCTCAAAAATTCTGCCCGGCAGAGCTTTGGTTGCCCGGGCTGTTTCGAGGGACTCAAAGTGTTTGGTTCCCCGATACTTAGCGCGGTAGGTGTGAGTGACAATATCTTCATTTTTAGCGTCTGAGGTTCCTTGAAGCGGTCCTCCTGACTGGAGGTGTGAAGTGTTGGTGAGGCGCTGAGGTACTGGGAAGGTGGGGTAGCAGGTAGGAACATGCTCACGGACCACCTGCACAAGATGTCGGGTAGATGGTAGTGGGCAGGGCAGGGATGACACCTGATCTGGGAGGGGTGGGGCGATGGGTAATTCCATGATTGGTTTTTCTAACTGTAAGTGGCTGACATGTTTGGGGGAAGATGGAAGGTCCCCTCCCACATCATGGAGTAAGTACTTACTACGTAGGTAGGTACGGACCACCGTACCTCCTCCTTCTGGGCTAGTCTGTTTGTATATCTCAATCCGTAGTGCACCTCACCTCCTCAGGTCTGCCCACCTCAGGGCAGGTGCTAAGCGATGCTATCTCGGGACTTGCCACCTCCCGCTAATCACCTGCGACATCTCAAGTATCGTCCTATCGTCCGTTCGCATTCCACCCAACATCGTACTGCGTACACCAAGAGATGAGAGACGAGAAACGACAGCACATCTCAACATCAACCGTCCACTCGCCCTCGTCCACCTCGCAAGGAACGGACTCGCGACTCGCAACGCCAGAGCTGAACAGAGGTCAGTGTCACCGTCCCAGGTACGGGCTGGCAGGGGAACAGACTACACATTCTCAAAGAGTAATACGACTCTGACACTCGCTGCCCAATGTCATTTCCGATATTCTTCTTCCTCAGACTAGAGACCAGAGACCAGTCACTGCACTACACTATACTGCACTACGGTCCCTACGGGTAGGTCAGACCTTAGACCAGACCTCCTTCTCTCATCTCAACATGGACTTCATGGGCTCATGAACCTCCGAGCACATGTATCCGAAGTGATACGGGATACGAAGCACAGAGAACGAAACACTGGCTTTCTTTCACCTTAGTCAGTTAATGTCTTCTCTCTGCTTGTTCATACCCCGACCTCAGTCTCACTTCATCTTGGCACGGCGCGGCACGCAAGGTCCAGCTTCAGAACTCCATTGCAGCGCGGCTGCTGAAGCGGCTGCTGCTGCGCTACCGTTCAGTTGCTATTATTGCTTGCTCGTTGTCACATCGTGGCGTCCCATTGCTCGATTGAACGAGTTGCCAGCTCTGGTTGGGCATCTTTGCCTCTTTTCTATTCTACCTACCTACACCAAGGTACCTCACTTGTCACCCATGTTGTATGTCCATTCCTGTAGTAGACCACCCATCACCGTGTTATGCATCTGCCTTATGCTCCGACTACGGCATTGGATCCGATCCATGTCTTGATACCTACCTCACGGCTGTCCTTCCGCGATTCATTCCCAACTCCGGCCAAGCGCCCGTCGCTGTGGGATCCGTCCAAGTTGCGAGATGACCGTCACAATCGAAGCCTCACTCACGGACATGGCTCATCTGCCAATTGGATGACAGAGTGACGACCTCATTGCTAGCTTTTTCTGTCAATATCAAATCTAAATTCCTCAAAGTTCCAACCACGGCCCCTGGCAACTCTTGTCATTCCACGGACGCAGTTCCGTTACCCTGCGGTTGGTTTAGGTTGCCTACCTTGCCTTACTGCACCTCGCTCACCCATGCAGCCACCACCTCCCACCCACAATCGTTCCCGAGTCGTTGAGCTCGCATATGAATAAACGTTCACAGCGCATCTCGTACTCGCCCACCCAACACGCACGCGCATACGCACACGCACACATGTCAGCCATGCAGCAGCCCGCGGGGCAACGCATAGGGCAGACACACCGCTGTTCACCAGCAGGGCAAGCCAGCTCAGACGCTCGTCTCATCCTGTATCCCTCCTACTGCGTACGCCTCCACGGCCTTCAACGCCGCCGTACGAGTGTCCCACGTCCCCTGGTGCTCTAGGGTTCTCCTTCTTCGCTCTCTTCCATTGCCTCCTCATCTGCCCCCTCTCAGCTGCCTGACCCTGCCTCCCCGTCCAAGCAAGTAACCTTACACATGATATCGAGCGAGCAACCTCCCTGCTTAGCCACATGTCTTCTACCACTCTACTTATTCTACGCAGCAACTCTGCTCATCTACCAAGGCTATACTTCCCAGTGGCTCCCAACCGTCGTTCACGACACTAACCATCCAGGCGTGCAAGGCCCAAACTCTATTCTCCCATCACCACCTCCAAGCGTCAATATGGCCTGATACTGACATCTTATTTGGCAGTTCGATCTCTGCATCAAGCTGCGGCTACAGCTATCTCAAACCATGACTTCTCAGTCACCCTACCCAAAGCAAAATTCATCGCTTTTGCTACTCACCTCTTACCTTGTCGCCTGTTGCCAAAGACGGTCCATTTCAACCAGTTCTACAACGAAACTCCAGCTTCCCACTCTCCGACGCCACATGTCTTGCCTATGAACAAGAAGGACTGTCGCCAGACGGCGATCAATGCGCCCTCTGGAGGGCCCTTGTTTCGTTGCTTTCGGGCCTCTCAGGACCACTTCGCCTCTCCCTTGCCTGGTCATCCATGCACGTCTTACCGTTCGTGTGTTACCATGCACACCAAAAACAGCCCGTACCTAGAGGGAGAGGCCGCGTCTGCAACCTCATTCTTATCCTCAGTAGGTACACCTCTGACACGGATCGATACTCTCGGGTTCGCCGCCATCAAAGCCGCCCCAATCTCATGATTCTAGCTGTCTGGATCATGCGAGATATGCGAAGCAAACAACCATAATGAAACAACATTATCAACGTCGACATCAAGACCATCATCACTGGGTACGTTGGAGGCATCACCGTGGTTGTATGAGTTGCCTGCCACGATATGACTATGATAATCAAGCGATTACTTTACACCGGTCGACCTCTGCCCGACATGTACAGCTGAGCTGTTGATCAAGGCACGTCAAGTTGCTCTATAGTCAAAGAGTCTACAGTTCCAGGAGCAACTCGTTGCGAATGGCAAAAAAGGCCGATGTGGCTTTCGTAGGTTTTACCTATCCGTCCCCAGAATACCTTATACCCCAAGGCCTACCCTCCCTGTTGGACGATTCGCGAGCCGCAACGACGACAGGAAGATCGACAACCTTCTTGGGTCTAGATCTGAACTCATCAGTTGGCATAACATGCTTGCAAGCCTGGTCGGCTAGTCTAATCCTACGAGCTACTGTTCACAACACGCCATACGAAGTTTCATCGACAAGTCGAAGCACCGGCCAGAGGATGCATTGTTACACCCTCCATGGTCCCTGAAGATCTCTGTGGCCCCCCGAGTCAAGACACCGCCTCAGGAGTAAGGCTATTCCGCACCCACGCGAAAGCTATCCCGCACCCATACTAGGCCCGCTCAGGGAAATAATAGGTAGAATTAAGTAGCCGCTACACTAAGTAGCTCTGGCTAATTCTAGCGGCTAGGTCACCTATATATTAGCCTAAGTAACGCAATTATGTCACGAAAGGAAACTCGAGGCAGGTCGGAACGCTGCTATATTAGCCTAATTAACTAAAGACTTAATATAAAGAGGGAAAAAATAGAATAGTAAGCAGAAGCTAGCGAGCTAGCCCTTTAGGCCTAGCGGTCTAGCTCGTTATATAACTATTAAAAGCTTAGTTTCGTAGCCTAAGGCTAAGACTACGGGGCTTATAGAGCCCTAATACTTATTATTATAATATTACCCCCCCTTTTATACTAAAGGGTACTATTTATAGCGCTAAAAAATAAACCTCTAAATTACTTCTTAATTTAATAAATCTATAGCTATAATTATTACTATTATATTATTATTATTTTATAGTAATAATAAGTTATTAGTTATAATAGCTTTTATTTATAAGTTTAAGTTCTATAGCGGGCCTTTAATAATTAAGTATTAATAATAAAACGCTTAGAGCGCTATTAATATATATTAAAAACTTTTTATATTATACTAAGTTAGATCTATATTATACCCTTTTTAACTTACTTAGTACTATAGCTTTTTTTTATATAAATATAACTTAACAATTTTAAAAACCTTATACTCTAGCTCGCTATTATTATTAATAATTAGTAATAGTAGGTCTTAGTTCTATCCGGGTAATAAATTATTAGTAGCCTTTTTTAGCTTATTTAAGTAAAAAACTAGGTATACCTAGCTATTTATTAGTAATTTTATAATTTATATACCCCCCTAACCGGTATTAATAATAAGCTATAATCCGGCTTATAGTTACTATAACTTATTTATATTAGTAGACTTTTAGTACGAAATATTAATAAAAACTTAATTTCTTAGCTTTAAGTTATCTAGGTACCGGTAGCGGTTAATATATTTCTTATATTATACTTAAGTAATTTTTATATTATCTTTAGTAGTTTTTTAAGCCTCGTATATTTTTTAAGTTATTTACTATATATTAGTACGGTTTAGCTTTTTTTTTATAGAACTAAATTAATAAGTTCGTTTTAACTAATTAAAAAAAAGCCGTAGCTAACGGCCGAATTTTATTTCGTATAATAATAACTCCGTAGTCTTACTAAGCTAAGTAGTATAAATAAAGTTAATTATGAGTAGTATATTACTCTAGTTATTTTAATATTAGTTAATTAGTAGTCTTAACTACTATAAGATATACTAGTTTAGTATTTCTATTTAGCTATTTATTTATAAATAGTCCGCTATTAATAATTATAACTTAACCCCGTAAATCTTATAGAGCTCCTTTTAGAAATTAGAGATAAATTAGGGGCCTCGGTCCGATATAATAGTCTTTAATAAGCTAAAAATAAGTAGTACTTACTTATAAAATATTTAGCTTATATTTTTTATTATAGTAGTTTTATAATAAGGGATAAATATTACCCTCTTATTTAAGTAGTTTATTACTACTTAGATATTATTAAATTCTTTTTAATTAATAAGGATAGTTATAAAGTCTATAAAAATATATTATTATGGGTAGTTAGGTACTAAGAGTAGTTTTAGCTTCTCTAAGGGCTTATTACGCAGTTTTTATAATTAGTAATAAGTATAATAGTTCCGTACGTATTAATAAGTATTTACTATTAGGCCTAGCTAATAATATTACTATTTAATTATTTTTATAACTTTATTACGCTTTAAATAGGTAAGGAGCTTTTATTTATAGACCTTATAAATAACTATAATACGGAGGTTCTCCTTTTTAAATACTACGAGCTTTTTACTTATTATTAATAATCCGTTATTTTAAATAAACTAGCGCTCGCGCCCTTTAATAACTAGTACTTATATTAATATAAAAAATATTATAATAAGGTCTTTATTAAGCTTTAAAATCTTTTTTATTAATAAGTACCCCTAGAATTCGTCCTTTAGTATAAGCGAGCTAATTACGAACTATAATTAACTAATAGTAGTACTTAATAACGCTTATAGCTCTATTATAATATTAAGAAATAGTAATTCTAATAATAAGAAGACTTAGGTCTTATTAACCTTTTTTAGTACTTATTAAGTACGAATATTTTCTATTTTCCGTAATAAGGCATTAGTTAGTACGTTCTCCTTCCCTAAGTAATAATAAATTTAAAAATTGAAATCCGCTAGTATATTAATTTAGCGGGCTTATTATAAGTTAAGTAAGCGCTTAGTTATAAAGAATAGTAATAGTTAATAATTTATAATAATATCGAACTTATATTTATAGCTTACGAGCTCCGCGCGCTATTTTTTAAAGGGAATTGATACACGGGCGTCGCAAATTGATACACGGGCGTCGCTCTTACACGGGCGTCGCTGTTCTACCTTTTGATTGGTCCAAAAAAATATTGTTAGTGTAGTCAAATTCTGCCAGATGCCCAC
>NW_026849721.1:0-6396 GCF_030869305.1 Colletotrichum tamarilloi
GTGCAGTCACCCTCACCGCCTTTATGGGGAGGTACTGTTTTTTTGGACCAATCAAAAGGCGGAACAGCGACGCCGGTGTAAGGTGCATGCCTCTGTATCAATTCTGCATGCCTCTCTATCAATTCCCTTTTAATATAAGATAGGATAACGAAAATATTAAAAGCCCTTAAAATACTTTACTCTACTTATTCTATTCAAAGTAGTCTATCCAGTAGTATAGTATTTAATTCCTTATTTTCTTATTCTAAAGCCGCCTACCTCTACTTAGTACCGCTAGGTATAATACCTATCTTTACTTTTTTATTAAGCCTAGGGGTAATAGTATTACGTACGTACGCATAAACTAATTAATACCCGTTATTAATAAAAAAGTAACGATACGCATAGGCCATTATAGATTTTATAAATATAAGCCTATATTATAAAGAGGATACGACGTTTAGGTTATTTAACAAGATTAACGCCCCACCCTATACCTATACTAAAGTAACTATAAAAGTTAACTATATTAAGACGCCTTTTTAACTCGGGTTACGACGTTTTTTATTTTTTTATCGTAGCCTTTATATATATAGTTTAATCTTAACGTAATAAAACGGGGCTAGTTTAATAATAAATAGGGTCGGTCTATATAGCGGCTATAAATACGCTAAGCTAGTACTAATACTAAGTAAGCTTAGGCTATTTTCTATTAACTAGTTTATTAACTATATATACCTTAGCTCTAAGTTAACGGCGCGCATACTTCGTTAGTAATTTAGTATAATATACGAGCTAGGGGAAAGGGTAGGATATACTACTTCGTTCTAATAATAACTACTTAGGATGCTAGAGTATAGTTCCCTTTTATAACTAAATAATTAAATAGTCCTAATAGATTAATAACGAATATAACGGGTACGCTCGAGGTTAGGTTTTATATTTTAAAGTGCGATTATAGTATAACGCTACTGGCGCGTTATATTATATTAAAAGTAAAAGCGTCGCTATAGTGGTATAGAACTTACTCGTAGTGTATATACTAGTTTTTTATTATTATAAATAATTGCCTGTTATTTTAAATACCCTCGATCTTTTTTATTTAAATTAACGTTATATTTCCCCCTTAGTAACGGCCTCGGTAACTTAGCTAATTATAATGTCTATAATAAATATAGTAGAATCCGGTTTGGTATTATAAAGTTAACTTAACGATATAAGCGGTCCGGGCTTTATAACGGCGTAGAGGGCCTTTTTATAAAATCTAAGGCCGATAAGAGATAGAACCTTTAAAGCTATAAGTAGACTAGGTATTAGTAAGTCTAGACGATTTTATTACTTTATAGAACCGTAACTAGTACGAGGTTTAAATTATAATATATATAGCTACTTGGAGACTTTAACTTGACGTAAGGTAAATAAGAGGCTAATATGTTTAGCCCCCCGTTTTTAATAGGGGTTTTATAATAAGTTTTTAATTAGCTAGATTATACTATCGTAGCGATTAATACTGCTATTAATAATATAAAAAAGAAAGACGCGAAGTAGCTTAAAATAACTAAATAGCTATGAGTGGATCTATTTTATTTTTTTAGTATAGGGGACTAATATAGTGCGAAGGGTGGATAACGTAAATTGGGAAGTAAACGGTTTTATTATAATAGTAGAGGCTATTGCCGCCCTAATAACGCCCTAGGATAGAATTATGGGATCGAGTTAATGGTTGTAATAATGATATGCGTTTAGCTCTAAGTACTTTAGTTTATATATATTAAACTAAGATGCGGCGTCTCTGTATAAATATTAAGCTAGGTATATACCCGCCTCTAAATAAATCGTCCGGTTTTTTTACTTAATTAACTAGTATATTAATTTAATAGGGTTAGGTATTATAATATAAGTAATTTTTTTTTTTTTCCCCTCGTACTCTCTTATAACCCGCTTCTTTTATAATCTGCGTATATAAAATACGGATAAGATATTATTAATAACGTTCTTAATTATATAGGGGTTTAGAACTTATAAGTAATAAGGTTCTGCGCCGTTATTATATTATTAGGTCGAAGTAGGGGCGTAAGCGCCCTTTATAAAGTCTTTGTTAGCTTATAGTAATAAAGTAGGAAATAAATCCGTAGAGGAAGGTCTACTTAAATTTTTTAGTACTTTATAATCTTAGTAAGGACCTTAGTTTACTTATTAGAATAGAGAAAGGTATGGGGCTGCGGGGGCTAGCTATTTTTGAAAGTTTATTAGAAGAGGTAGAATATCCGTTTTTTAAGGACTAAGCTAGGAACGTATCTCCTTTAGATATAATAACTAATTAGTATACATAGCTAAGGATAATTAGTAATGTAAAAGTTAGTATCGTATTGGGATATAAGTATCTTAAAGAGGTAGGTATCTTTAAAAAGTAGGTATTATATAGTAATATTTAGGGTATTGTATATATTAAATATTATATACCGTTCTCTTATAGTTATAATAATGCTATTTTAATAATATAGTAAACGGCCCCGGCTTAGAGAGTAGAATACCTATGCTAAGGATCGCTTAGAATCCTTAGTATATCCGCTTTATATTTAAAACCGGATTTAAGTCTTAGGAAATAAACGGTTTACGAATATTTTAATACCTAGTTTTGAATAAATACGCTTATATAGGGAAGCCCCGCTTATTTTATTATACTGGCTTATTAGTAGTATATAGGTATAAAGTTTATTAGTTCGTTAACTTTACGAAGTACGATTAGGGATAACTGAAGTATATGTAGTGCTAGCTTCGTGCGCTGTGCTTAAATAATTAACTTGTTTATTAATTAAGCTATTTTATAACTCGTAGACCGTAGCTTTGTTAAAAGTTAACGTCCTTATTTTAAAAAATAATTATTTATCGCTTTATATTTTTATAGTACTTTATTTTATAATCTTAGCTTATTTTTAACTATTTAAGGGATAGCGCAACCTATACTGTATAGTTGCTTAGGATAACGATTATTATTAAAAACTTATTAGAATGCTTAAACTATAATAGATACTAATTAAGTCGTTTACTGCCCTCGCGGAGTATTTCTTAATAGTAGCTAAAGCTGCTAGCGTATAATAATAGACTTTGATTAGTTTCGAGAGGTAGATAGTCGTCGTTAGTAAGAATTTAATTACGGCTAATTATAGTATAGTATTCTCTTCTTTTTACGGAATCCCGTATTAGCTAATATAGAATTATACTATTTCGATAATCCTAAACTTTGCTAATCCTAAACTTTGCTAATTTAAAGCTCTTGTATTTAACGCTAGCTCGTTGTAATTAAGCTGCGCGTGTTAATAATATCTCGAGCTTTTAATTTTCTTTTTTAAGATATATATAATAATATATAGAGTATTAACTATGCTATAGAGGAAAATAATAAACTAAAACGTAGTTATAGTATAAAAAAGCTATGAACATAAAGTATATATGGTAAAAAAATATCTAAACTAAGGGAGGTTATTTTTGATAGAGGTACTGGACTTAGAAGTGGGCTTAGTAAGAATAGTCGTAGGAATAGTGGGCGTAGTTAGGAAAATAGTAAAACGGGCCTATTGAGAAGTATAGTAACTAGAACGACGAAGCTATTAAGTATATTTAGGATATAATTAGAATATATTACTCTAGCCTCTAAGAATATAGAACGTACCCTAGACTTATAGTATTATATAGTAGTAGCTAATGGAACTTAGTAAATCTGTTTTTTAATTATTTAGACTAGTCCTCGAGTGTTGTGTGCGTAGGTGCTATAGGGTATCGTTCTCGGCCTAGAGGTAGCTCGGCCTAGGTTATAGTAAGTAGTCGAGATTGTAGGGGGGGGGGGGGTTATTTATGGTTAATTAACGTAGGGCTAGGGCTAATTGAACTTTAGCGAGTTACTTCTTATTAGATTTATATTAGACTTAGGACTAGATCGGGCTTTAGATTAGGAACTATTTTAAGTGGGGTGATAGGGAATAGAAGCGAAGTAGTAGTTCTGGAATAGTATTTAAAAGCTATTTCTAATTATTATGTTACTAAAGGAAATTATCTCGTTAAGCTTAGTAAAGATGTGGATATTAATAGATTTAGAGACTGCTTTATATTAGCTTTTAATTTATATATACGAACGCTATTACGTTACCGTCCTAAAGAGACTTTATTAGAGCCTTAGTAAACTTAGTAATATAGACGTTTTCTAAGAAGTAATACTAAATCGGAGTAATAATAAACGGCAGTTTATTATTAAAAATTAAAGTTAAGGCCCGAGAGAAAAGGGTAAAGGATAAGGTCCGAAAGTTTAGTATTAGTACCTAGGGTAAGACGCTTTAATTAAGCGAATTTACTAATGTGTTTTTAGTTATTATTTATTATAACTTAACGTATCGGTAGCTAGACGGGGCTATTTACGTACTAAAAGGCTAAGACGTCCTTAACGTAAATATATTTATAAGCGGTAATAAAAAGCTACCCTTAAAGATAATAAGTAAACGCTAACGCGCAACCGTACTAATTTACTTAAATTCTAAATAAATCGCTTAGTAATAATTAATAATATAGCCCGTAGTGCGCGTAAACGTGCTATTACCCCCTATAAGACGTAAAAGTAAGTAATGCCTCCGTTTGCGAAAAGGTAGTAATGGGAATTAATAGTATTAGTCTTTATGCTATTACGAAGGTAAACGCTCCTTAGAATAATAGTAACGACGGTAATAGCGCTCGTTATATTAATGCCTCGCTAATTAGTTATGGTAGGAATCTATAAGTACCTAAAGATATTAGTACTAAGAAGTAGCTTTACTAACGTTTACTTAACGGTCCGGCCCTTTAGAGTACGAGCGGACGCGTTATAAAGTAAGAAATACTTACCGGTACTGTTACTAATGGTACTAGGGAGGTCGATACGTTAGGGGATATATAGGATATTAGTATATATAACCTCTTTAGTAGTGTAGTTAGAAATAAAGTATAGAACGGGTAGTCCGGTAATGTTTTAGAGTAGGAGATAGTAGATTTATAATACGTAATAGTACTAACCCCGCGGCTAACGCGCCCAAGCTTATCTAAACTATAAAAGGTAAAACTATAATAGGTCTTATAATAAATATCTTTATATATATAGCTCGCTTCCTACTTATAGTGGCTACTGCTGCATCGGGTGCCTTATTAAAATAAATAAAGAAGTTCGTTATAGCAAAACCGTAAGCGATAAGACTTCTCCCCATTATTCGTTAATACCCGTTAAGCGCTATATTAAACGGATTTTTATTACTAAAAAGTAGGCTTTATACCGGGACTATAGCATTATAATAGTATTTCTTAAATATAATCTCTCTTATACTAAGGGGCGATTAAATAAGTCTACGAGTATATAAATACGCCTTAAAAAAGGCTTTTAAAAAAGGTATTACCGAAGCGACTAAGATATGGCCGTTAAGAATTAAATAGTATTTATTTCGAAGTTATGCTTCTTAAGCTACTACTTAGCGCTATAAAATTGCGCGCTTTAACTAATTATTTAAAATAGTACTGCCTTTTTATACCCCGTCTCGGGTCGGGGGCTACGAACGACGACTTATAAATAACGCTAGTAATTCGCTCCTTATTTAGTATACTTCGGTAGCTTAGTAGCCCCTAGTGCCTTTAGATAGCCCGTTATATTAGTATATATAAAGTAGTAATATAAGTTATACCCGATTTTAATTATACCCGCGTTTTTAAAGTCGTTAGTCGGAGTAAACTCGGTCTCCTTACTATAGCGCATATAATAGAGCTATTTAATTATTAATTTAAATATATTAAGAATTAGTAAATAGAAATCTGTTACGTATTAGATCTTCTAGCGGTAGATATTAGGATAAATAACGCGGGGTCTACTTACGGGCTTATATATTCTATAGATATATAGGTTTCGTAGTTTAGGCGCGGCTATTGTTATTAACTAGTCCTAGTTATAATCGCTTATGCTTACGTTTTCTAAGTAAATATTCCTTGCGGGTAGAGAGATTAGTAATACGCATTATTTTGCTTGGTAACGCTTATGGCTACTTCTGTTTGCTATATTGGGCTCCCTCTAAGCTCCCTTTAGACTCCCTCTACTATATTCGTAGATATATATATATAATTCCCCCCGACGGAGCAATCCGCCGGGGCCGTACCGTGTATTACGTATTGGGGAAAACTGGGTATATTGCGCTCCATACCTAACTACTAATCAAAACAGCAGTCAACCGACTCGACCATTGTCTCCCTTTCATCAACAGCTCCCAACCTTCCGCCGCTTCCAGCCGCCTACAGGGCGAGCTTCACCCACTCCAACGCGCACAGGACCTCCTGGTGCCAGCCCGCGTGGGCAGCCAGGTCCAGCATAATCTGTTCTTTTATATGGGTATTATCGTTACCCGGGGGGTCCCG
>NW_026849722.1:0-6191 GCF_030869305.1 Colletotrichum tamarilloi
TCCTCGAGAGCCTGACGAAGCTGATCTTCGGTATATTGAGGCATTATATATAGAAGAAGACATGTGCAAAAGATGAGCCCATTTGGACGCGAATTGAAAATGTTGTGATAAAAGGAGGTTGGGGGTGGGCATTGGGTTGTGGTGGATTTTCGCGTTTTTGTGGGTGCCAGAAACAGGGGGGTGCCAGGAAGTGGGTATGTTGACTTAACAAAAATGACTACCGGTGAAGGAAATTCTGAACTATTTTGTTGATGTTTCGTATCTTGCTAGATTCACGCTGCCTTGTCCCCTCTGGATGTAATGAATGTATAAATGGCTGACATGGAGATTTGTCTGCCTCTTGCATGTTCACCCCAAAGCACGCCCCAAAGCACGCATGGCCACCAGTAGCAGGCTTCTAGCGCAAATTGACATTACAGCATTAGCGGGGGAGGTTGGGATGAAGCTCGAGAGCCGAGGCAGAATGTAGGCAGCCAGTGCAGACAGAGGTTTCTCGAAGAGCACTTCCCCGTACAGAGCTAGCACTTGAGATCTCGGGATACTTGGTGCCGCTAGAGACGAATGCATATGGTCAGTTGTCATTAACCGTGTTAAGTCGACGCCATTTGCTAAATTTTAAAGGGTTGGCGGCCCGGACAAATCATTAGCTTCTAAGGTCTCGCGTTTTGAACCAGTTCGTATTTCTGCCAGATATCAGATCGCACGTGTAATCGAACAGACAGCTGCATATTTCTGCGTTTAAAGTCGTCCAAGAATAATCCAATAGTTCACATTCCGTCGTCTATCGGTCTGAGATCTGTTGACAGGTCGGCCGTTGGAATACTGGAGTTCCATGTCTCAATGTTGACCTTTCTTGCCTTAGATTTCCCTGGGGCCGGGTCTCTGCAATTGGTGGTTGCTGCCTCTCAAAGCATCGCCCATGCTCCCCCTCCTTCCTCCCCTCCCGTCCTCTCGAACCGGCTCCTTACTTAGAAGGACCTACCACACACTCCGTAGGCAGTACGTCTTTCCCCCCAAAAGGCCTGAAGATGGTATGTAAAGGAAAATGTTGGGAAAATATTCAACACAGTACGAGTCGTCCCAATGATGTAAAACAGGGGATGTTAACTGGGCTTCCGCTCACAGTGGGTAGAGGGTTAAAAATGGTCGACTGAGGAACACGTTCACTTGACTCTATGAAAGGTTGCCGGGGGTTCGTCTTTTGCTCCTTTGGGGATCATTTTGGCACGGGAAGAATCGCGTTTCTCGTCACATTACTTCTGTATACTTGGTCCCAGAATGCATTGACGTTGCGGAAGGTCGAGGCAAGAGTTGGTCCTGCTCAGTGAGAATCCTCTGGAATTCGGGACGATGCTCGGGGAAGGCTTACTCAAGTAGATATTTCGTAGGCAAGCACGCCTTCCACTCTCTCATTCGCCATCTCCTTTTGATATTGTTCCAAATCTGGGCCGCAGAGAACTCATAAAATGGGAATACGAATCAACAACGACGAACTACATCTGGAGGGGTGTCAACAGAGCAAGGGAAATCGTTCCATTGGAAACGCATGATCTGGAGCTGTGGAATTGTGGGCCAGATCAAGAGAACTCAGATATGAAATCCTAGAAGTCTTACGATTCCCCCCCGAGGGGAAACGGCTCCGTGATTGTCTTCTCATCACTGTTCCCGCTTGCTTTTCATCACTGCTCCCGTAGGTCGACCATAGAGCAGACGTGTAGCGACGGAGCTTGCTTCCAAGGAGTGTGGGCAGGGACTTTCCGACGCATCTCCATGCAGCAAGAACGTAGCTTCCTCGACGTCACACTCCGACATGGGCAAGAAGAGGCCCACCTCTCCTTCTGTTGGTATACACGTAGGCAGGTCAGACCTTTCGGTCGCAACGAGGTCAATAGGTCAGTATAGGTCTATTACGTGTATATAGAAGGGGAAGATCGTGGGTAAGGCCCGCGATCTCTCTATAGGTATAAATAAGTAGAAGGGTCCATCTACACGGGCCTAGACTACTTACCTACTACCCTTACCTAACTACTTAATAAGGCCCTTTTTTATTTTATAATTTAATATTAATAATCTTTTATTTTTATAATAAAAAAAAGTAAAATAGGGGCTAAGTCCCCTTATTAATAAGAATTAGTAATAAAATCCGCTATTAACCCCCTATTTAAAAGTACTTAAAGCTATATATTAAAATTTTAATATAGTTTTTATTATAATTATTTATATAAAAATTTTATTATCCCCTTTTTTTAATTACTTTTTAATTTTTTAATATATATAATTTATATATCTAAACTTTTTAAAAATTATTAAATTTAATATAGTTAAAAAGAGCTTTTTATTAATCTAATTATACCCCGAATATATATATTTCTTTTTAAGTTAAAGCCTAAGAGGTATATACGTTTATTAAATAACTTATTACTTATAATATATTACTATTTTAACTACGTATTACCTACCCTTTTATCTTAATTATAATAATTCCTTTACTAACGAATTACTTAAGGGACTTATTTAATATATTCTTTATAAACTTATTAACTAGGTTATTATTATTACTAATCTAACGGATTTTATAAAGCTCGCGGCGTTTATATAATTATTAAAATACTATAATATTTATTATAAAGCGCTTTTTTTTTATAATACTTAGCTTAATAAAATATTTATATAATAAATATAAATTTATATAAACTATAATAAGGATCTTTAAAATATTAAGTTATTTAATAATAAGGTTTAGGGTAATTAAAATAGTATAAGTAACGTTAATACCTATAACTATTTTATAAACCTCTAATATTAATACGCTTTAAATAATTTTTTTATTTTTCGTAAAGCTATAATAAATAATATTATTATTAATTATAAAGCTCTTATTAGTCTATTTTTTATTTATAAAGATAATAATATAACTTAATTACGAGGTATAATTAGCGTTATTTATAAATAACCTATTTATAAAAATAAAGAGTTTAGTTATAGTTAAATTTAATAATACAAATATAAGCCCTCGGCTTAAATAATCTATTTATTATTTAATATAATAGTTTAGCGTAGCGTAATTAGTAAATAATAAGTTTATTTAATATTAAGTAGTAAACGACGTATTAAAAGCTACTTTTAATTAATAAATTAATATAATATAAATACCTCGCACTCGCTATTTAATAAATTATTATTTAATATTTAGTACTAAGGGGTTAACTTACTTAAGCTTCTTCCTTTAGTTCTTTTATCTAAGTACTATATTAATATTTTTTAATAAAATAATTTTATTATTAAAAATAAGCGGCTCGTTAGCTAAGAGTTATTATTTTAGTTTAGTTAGTAACTTAGTGTACTTAAGCTTAGTTTTTTTTTTTAATTAAAAATCTTATTTAATAGTCTAATTATATTATTAATCTATATTTTAATAATACTAAATAATCTACTTTTTTTTATTAAAATTAGTAAGTATAAGTTAAATATAGATATTATTATTTAGAGTATTTTTAAATAATACTTATTATATATTACTTATTAATAAGTATTAGATTTTATAAAATTATATAGTAGTTATATAACATATAGAATAATACCCTTAGGGTATAAGTAATAGATCCGAGTTAGTAATTAAATAAAAACCTTATAATAAAGAGGTTAATTTAATTATATATATACTTAAGTAATATTTCGTAACTAAATAACGTAGCCTTTTTAAATTAGGGTCGGGGCTAGGGTAAGGATTAGATATTAACTAGTTTTTTAAATTATTAATAATTATATAAAAATCTCCCTCTTCTTTTTATTATTATACCCTTATATAACTAAGTAAAACTTTTTAATAAAGTTAAGTCCTAAGTTTTTAATTTTATTAATAAACCGAGACTTGAATATTTTTATATCCTTATATTTAGGGCCGAGCTAAACGAATTTAATTATACCTCTCTTAACTAGTTCTAAAAGCTCTTTATTAATAAATTTTATAAAAAGTACTCTTAGTATAATAATAATACCCTTATTATAGAGTTTAATAACTAGCTTAAGATTTACTTTTTTTTTAAATATAAAATAAGTAATAATTATAAAAATATTATTACGGCCGCGCCGTATTAACATTTTTTTAATCCTCTTCCTCTATAATAAAAAGTCGTTATTAATTATTATAATAATCTTATTAAGGACTTTATTAATAGCGATATTATTATTAGTTAATTAGTTAATTATGAGGATTAGTAAATAGTTAATATACTCTATTATCGTAGCTAGTAGCTCGGGGTCGACCTTTTTTAAGTACTAGGGTTTAATTATAGTAACCTAAAAGCTTATTAAGCTATAAAATAAGTCTATTATATAAATAGTACTACTTATTAAAACGAGCTTAAATAAGCCTTTTTATCTCTTACTTTCTTACTAAACTTTAATATCTAATTATAATAATAAATTAATAATATAAGAAATATTTAGTCTATTTTAAGTAGCTAGTACTTCGCTTATTTACTTATTAATATAAAGTTTATAAACTTCCCTTATTATTTTCTTAACTACTTCTATACGTTAAGTAATATTTAATAATAATAAAAAGTCGTTAGAAGTATATAAAAAAGTTCTAAAAATAAAGAATATAAGAACGAGGCTATTTAAGCTAACTATATTATTAATTATTTTAATTATAGCTTAAAATATAGCTTTTACGCTTATTAATAAGTACTTATTTTAAATAATATTATATACCTTTTTAAATACTATATAATATCTCTTAGCCTTATTAATACTATTATAAGCTTTAATAAGTACTTCTTTAATTTTAATAAATATAAATCTAATAAAAAACTTAAATTCTATAGTACTAAAGTTCTTATTAATATTTATAATAATCTAGTTTAGTAAACTAAAGTAAACGTCGATCTAATATAGTTAAAAAGCTTTTTATATATATTTCGTAATTATATTTATAAAAAACCTTACTACTTAAAAAGAAGTAGTAATATTAATAACGTAAAGTACTAATTAGTTAGTACCTTTATAATTTATTAAGTATATTATATTAATTACGATCTCGTAATTAAAATCGTAATTATTTCGTAAGGTAAATTTAAATTAACTAAGGAGAGTAGCGTTAAGTTAATATTATTAGTAAATCTTTATAAACTTTTTAAAAGCTATAATCTCTACGTCGTTACTTAATTACTAAAATAGCTTTAAAAAATAAAGAACTAAAAAGTAATTAAAGTACTAATATAAACGGCGTAGCTTACCCTCTATTAAATAATTAATAATAGTTTTCTTATTATTAAAGAGCAAAAACTAAGGGTATCCCTATTTATAAATAATAAGTACTATAATATCTTCTTTAACTAATAAGTTATTAATATTATTAAAGTATATTCCTAGCTTATCTATATCCCTTAAGTAATATAAAAAAAGAGTATTAGTTAATAAAATATAAAAAGTAATATTACTAAATAGGGTACTAATAACTATAGATCTTAACGACCTTATAGAATCGCTATTACTAAATTAAATACCTACTTCGCTAGCTTTAAAAATATTAAAAATTACTTCGGATCGTCGTTATTATAATACGAGGAGTTAAAAATAGCCTATAATTAAGAATTTTATAGCGCCGGTATTAGGCATAATATTTTAAAAATCCCCTATTAAGTACCTCTTATTTAATAAAAAAGAGGTTATTAGTTCCGTAAGCTTAATTAACTTATTAATAAAAGTAATATTAATAAGGCTATACTTTATTACTTAAATAATAAGAATATTTATAAAGGTTTTATTATTAGTAATAGTTATAAGGTATATTATTAAGATCTAAACTTTGTCTTTATAATTATTTTTATAGTTAAAATCGAGGCTATTAAAATATTAAATTATAATATTATTATTATTATTATCGTTAGTAGGGGTAGTTCCTTTATAAAAAGCGAGGAACTATAAATATAAACTTAGTATAGACCTCTTATTCTTTTTTTTACTATTTTTATATTTTTAATATACTTAACGTCGCTCTTTTTCTAAGTACTTAGTTAATTAATAACCGGTTTTATAATAAACGAAGTACTTTTTATTAGTAATAGAGAAGTCGCTGCTTCCGCTCCAAGTCTGGCGGCACACCTGTTTGGGTATAGCGTCCTCGCCGCTCTACACTTGCATGCCACCGAATTGCGCTTATAAATACTTCATCACGCCAGCTTGTA
>NW_026849723.1:0-6184 GCF_030869305.1 Colletotrichum tamarilloi
TTGCATTTGGTCAACTTTGCGACTCTAACGATGGGAGGACTCGTGACCAACTCTGCCATTTCAATCGACCAGATTCCAGTGCGCATGCCATAATCAAGGATTGTGCAGCTGTAAGGCAAGGAATTTAGGTCTACCTTTGCTCTGGGCTCATTCTTCAGAGTGTGGTGCAGCAGATCGTGCGCATCTTTCAGATAGGCCTGAAACAAAGTTAGGGCGAACAGAATCAAGAGAAAGAGGTGCATTTACGTCGTTGAGGCTTGGGTCGGTGTTATCCTCAGAGAGATAATACGGCATCCTCTCGGGGGAGAGCTCAGCATGTGTCATCTTCGAACGGGCAACCTTGCTACTTGTGTTTGGGGCTGGGTAGCTTAGAACCGCCGACCAACTGTTGAGATGCGATTACCACCTTTATACAACATCCAACCCATGTCCGGTGCTACTTAAGCCTGGTGGTCATGTGATTCAACACCCTGCTCTGGGTTGCGGTCATATCCCTGTTGGTTTGCTCGCAAATAGGGCCGCCCGTCACCCTGCCTTTCGTGAGCTGTCTTGGCCTTGAGAGTTTCCACACTCGAGGACGCTCCGTCGGACATCGGCCATATAGCACTCACCGACTTGCTACGTGTTGCCCATCAGTTCCAGTTGAGGTGCGGTGGCCCTTATCTTGATAGGCATGAACCTTGCGAGCGTTCAAGGATAACCCCTAGTGGCTAGTCTTCCTTTCGGCTCGTCACTGAAACCACTCGACTTACCCCCTACACAGAAGGTGAATGGAACCTGCGGTAGTGAGCGGGATTTTGCTGTGAGGGTTCCTCGCGAACTCGCGTGCTTGGGAAGATCCTAATGGGCTAGCCCTTGGAACCAGGGAAAGTTCCCGTCGCAACACGTTGCTGCTTCAGGCGCCCGTTGAGGCATGGGAGTTCAGGACGCCTCGAGCATACCGAAACATCTACTGTAGTCCCGTTTCGGAAATCATCATGTTGTACTGTGTTGTGCGCAAAGACAATGATATCTTTGAGATGCCCAAGGGCGAAAGCTGGCTAAGAACACGACTCCTATTTGAGCGGGTGACCATCTCAAAAAGCCCCCCCAAACTGCACGTTTCGAGCCGTGCAAACACGCCAGCCCTGGAGGACGAGGGCGCCCTTCCAAGACATGCCTTCTTAGCTTAGCATGCCTACGTGCGCCATAACCCTCACGAGCTCATCCCAAACCCTTGACGCTTGTGCTGTGTTGCCAGCAAGAACGAAATAAGGCTGCTCGGGGTATCCACGTAAGGTCGTTGTAGTGGGTACGAACTGAGTAATCTGTCCGCGATGCGCAAGTGATGGTGCGAGTGTGGATGTCGGGTTGTGAAAACTCTCTCCTGTGATAAGCTCATGATTTGGATGGGGTCTCCGTCAGCTCTCGCACGGATGGGAGGACTCGAGGGAACTCGGTCTTCAGCGGTGGGGCCTAGAAGATGACTGAATCACGTGGTGTTGTTTCTGGGCGGATTTGGCCAATCTGGTTTGCAGCAACCTCAGGGAAGTTGTCACGAGTTATGGCACGCAGCAATAGGCATACGGAGTGTGGTAAAAGTGGCTTAATCTATTAAAGTAGAAATAGACAAAAGGAAAAGGTCTATATACACGATGTCTGAGATAGACACGTGATTCAGCACGTGACGGGCACTTCGTGAGATGCGGTTACTATCCCTGTTACGTGACAGAAGCGTTCTACCACTCGGTGGCGGATGTGCTCAATTAGCTGCCTGCGGAGGGTTCATTCACCGAGCGCTCGCTATCAGGCTGCAGATTCAGCAACATCGCTGGGTCTATGGTCCATAGAGCCGCGCGCCTCCGGTAACCCGCGGGTTCTCATGGAGCTATGGTGCACGTACTCAGTACGTTGCCGGCGCAAGGCCGCATAGTGGATTGCCTCAGGGCAGTGTACCCGGGCTCGTGGCGGGCAGGGGTGGCCATATCGGCCGGACAGCCATCCCTAGCGGACGCCATGGCCGGGACGCTGCTATAAGGCGGTCGGATTTACAATATGGAGAAGGATGGTACACAGTGTTTCGCCAGCATAATCCCTGCATCGACTTCCTTTTGAGGGTTTGGATTGTGAAATATCTCACAGGATTCAAAGGCGTCCATAGGTCGAGGAACCCTGGACGCTTGGCCGGAGGTAGCGACTGGCTTTCTTTGCCAATAGCTTGACGACGGCGATTCAGATGGCCCGTCAGTCATGGAATAACTTGACAAGCTTCAAGAGGAGGCCTGCTTGCTTACATACAAAGACCAGCCGTCTACTACGTAAGGTACCATCTTAGAGGGGCTGGGCGTTCCACCGCGGTGTTCAACTCGAGGCCCTTGATGTCACGACCGATTACTGGGGCCGCTTATCTGGCGACTCGAAGTTTCCTAGCACAGATCTGAAGTGGCGCGCTGCAAATGCGCTTATACCAGAGATTCCGGCATGTGCCTGTCCCCACTTTAATTAGAACTCAGGACTCCTCAATACATACATACATACATACATACATACATACAAAGTTTATTACGCCCCAGCTAAGCTATCAGGGCTCGTGTGATCATCTACATGATCTCCACCTTCGTCCATATCCTTGCTTCCTAGAAGCCCAGAAGCCCACTGTCCATCCCCATATGCATTACCTTCAAGACTCTTTGCCAATGCTGCGGTTGCTCGTGGTGTTAGTAATAGGCCATCTTGAGGTTGTCTCCTAAAGGGTTCGGCGTCCTATCGTCGGCGGCCGAAGCCAGTTAGCCACGTCGAGACAAAAGGCCATTCAACGTATTCAATCTCGACGGCATCCTCACCACCGTTCTGCGGACCAGGTGAAAGCTGGCGTAGTGGCTGCAATAGAAAGTCATTGAATGTTCCGACTACGGACCGTTTTTCTTACCATCTTGTTCGTCGCGTTGGAGTATTACTTTGTCTCGCCATCTCCTGTTGAGCAGGTCCTTTACTTTCGACTTTGAAATTGGGCAGAGGGGAAGAATGCGCCCTGAAGATGGAGTGCTCGCGGAAATGAGGGTTGGGTCGTAAGCGCCAGCTTCGTGCGGCTGAGCATCACTACCTGGCGAATCATAGTGAAGGAAGTTGCCAAGTCTTCCAGCATGGCAGCGTGGCCTGCATCACAACGGAGGGGTCAACGATGGCGACGATTTACAGGCTGGACATCGCCAGAAAAGTCTGGCCGTGATCCTACTGCCTTGAGTGTCTGGATTTCAACCGGAATCATTGAACGTGATGTAAGTTATGCAAATAGAGGTATATGACATTGTAGCGCCCGGTCATCTAAAAGCTAGTGTGTCTTTGCTATCACGACCCACGCTTATATCATCGTGTGTTCCTAGCCTGTCTCGAGGCCGCAGCAATCTTGTCCGCCAACACGCTGGCTTCCGTTACACTGATGGAAAGCCTGCCTGTGGCAATCCGATCTCTCGGATAGCTTCTTCGTAATGTTGTGTGCTCCACTGGACCGAGGCGAAGGGCGGGCGTTACCGAGCTGCGGACCACCACTTCCCAAGTCGTCGTGCGATACCCAGCTGGGCAACGTGGCAGTCGAATGGGCACGGCCATGCACACCGGAGAACAGGTGCGGCTGCAGCAGGCAGTCAATAGGACACACGTCGCCGCCTGGCCCCGACTCGACTGGCGACACGCTGGAGAACAGCGCCACACCGGGCGCCAAAAGTCGTGCAGGGGAAGATCCATTTTCAAGTGTACCATGCAGTTCGCAGTACATCCAAGGGTGGTGCAGCGCGGCAACCTGTCGAACGCTAGAAAGTCCCCAGTACGTCGCTTGAGGCGAACGCCTCCAGAGCCGCCCGCCTGCGGCATACGAAGCGTGTCAGTCTGCCTTGCTCTGATTCGTGAAGCTGGCCGTTCCTCAATAGGCATTGCCAGCTTTGCGTGATCTCTCGAGTCCGCTTCACGTAGTTCTCAGCAGACCGCACGAATACAATCGCATGCGATCTTGATCGACCATTCGCAGCTCATCGTACCGATCAGCAGCTCCCGTTTCAGGTCGTGCTTTGGCAGACTGCCGACAACCCGCATTGTGATGCTCCGCGTTTGTTTGCCGTGATGAATGCTCTGAACCTGGCTCTAAGGGTGGGTTTTGTCGTTGCGGGAATCACAAGACCTTGTCCATCTTCTGTTGGCTCGATAATCCGCCACCAGTTTGCCCTCACCCGTCACACTGCACGTAAATGCCCGCGATCTGCTCGGCCCAGTTATGAGCGTGGCGACGAGTCAGCGTAGTCGCGAGCATAATTTGCACCCTTGCAGGACATCGATATATGATGGTAAATCTCTACTCTCGTAGAGCCTTGCATATTTTTGCCTTCACCGTGGCTACCTGGTCCGTGACGATCTTACACAAATATGCTCTCACTGGTCCAGCCAAGTTAACTTCGCCCTCTCCGCGTATGTAGTCGCTCAACCGGTCATCCACGCATTCCTTGACCACATCGGCGATTGCGTCTCGCACCATGTCCTCTTGCAGCATGTCCTCTTGCAACATGTCCCGAATCGTCTGTCTCACCAAATCCACCAGCTCCTCCGGAAAACATTGCATTTCCTTCTCAACCTCGCCAAGTCTCCCTCCCAGCTCATCAACCTGGGCATCGAAATTCTCCAGCTCGTCCTTGACCAGGTCTTGTTGATATTTCAAACCACCACAAATCTCTTCCGCCTCACTTTGACGTTTCTCATAGATCTTATTCTGCTGTCGCAGTTGTTCGACTTTCTCTTGTAATAGCTTGATCTCATGCCGTAATTGGTGGTTTTCTTGTTCTTGCATCACCTGCCGGTTTTCTTGCTCAATAACCCGACGTGATAAGTCGTGCAGCAGCATGTAGCCGTCGACATCCGCATCTTCAAGTTCGAGTCTCTTTGTTGCATCAAGTCGTCGCACGTTCGTTGCTGAAGCCGAGGCGGATATCGCGACACATGAACCCAGTGAAAACGCTCGTTTGGGACTTGGGTGCGGAGACCCATCCTCATCCACCCATTGGCGCACGCGCTTGAGAGCCATCGGCGTGCCGCGAGCCTGTTCGATGTCACCATACTCCGGCGGCGGACAGCCAATAACGGAGCTTTCGACGACGTTGACCGTGTCGGCCAGCTTCGCCATGGGCTTCTTCACGTCGGTGGAGCGCTCGTCATACCGCGGGGGAGAGTCCTGATCACGCGGGACAACGTCGAAACCCACTGTCGCGCACGAATCGGTCTCCAGCTGAGAGGTACTATCATGGTCGTCGATGGCGAGATCACGATCTACGGCAGCGTCGTCATCACGTACGGCAAGTACCCTGCCACCTTTGCCACCATACAGCCTCTGCAAGTCAACCGCTCGCAGATACGACTGTAGCTCTTTCTCTGTTAACACCGAACATCGCTCAGCAGCTTCAACGCAACTGTCAAGCACAGACCGCAGTACTTGATTGGCCGGAATGTATAAGGAGAATGATGGAGAGGCGGCGACCGATGAAACAATGTCAAGGACATGCCGAGCCGGGTCGTCAAGAGCTTCGTAGTCGGGAAAGTCGTTGGGTACGATGCGCTGTACGTGGACGCCATTGCGCAAGTTAAATCGAAAGTGAGTTAGGTCGCCCCTGCCGGCCTTGCGGCCCAGCCGCCTCCGCACGTTGCCTAGGTGAGGTAGGTCACGATTCTTCAATTCGCAAGTCTCATGGCGGAACGAGTCGAGGATGTCAGGCGTAATTTGCATATACATGACAGTTTTGTTGTGCTCGCCACCCAAGATGGTAAAAGTGAGACGAAAACATGCTGTTTCTGGTGACAGATACGCGCTGCTGAACTTGACTGCCTGGTCTGCGAACTCGTGCCGCTGTTCGTCTGGATTTTTGTACACCACAAAACCATCGACTGGCAGTACTCGCGGGCCCATGCTGTATCATGTGCCGTGTTCGTTTGCGATAAATTTCCTAGGTGTAGCAGCAGAGAGGAACCTGGGTACTTACTTGATCACGGCATTGTCTCACCATTCGATTGAGTCCTTCGCAGGTCGCTGTGGACAAGATAAGCTCCGACGTGGCCGCGATCTAGCTCGAGGTGCGTTGGGGGCTCTTGGTCAAGTAGTAGGATGACCAGGGCCGCGGTTTACAGATCCAAGTCAGACGCTATACAAAGGCCATGGCTTGGATGGGTT
>NW_026849724.1:0-6153 GCF_030869305.1 Colletotrichum tamarilloi
TCCTCGAGAGCCTGACGAAGCTGATCTTCGGTATATTGAGGCATTATATATAGAAGAAGACATGTGCAAAAGATGAGCCCATTTGGACGCGAATTGAAAATGTTGTGATAAAAGGAGGTTGGGGGTGGGCATTGGGTTGTGGTGGATTTTCGCGTTTTTGTGGGTGCCAGAAACAGGGGGGTGCCAGGAAGTGGGTATGTTGACTTACAGCTACTACCTGTTAGAAATCGCACAAGGTGCCGGGACTGAACCAAAGACTTACAAGGTATGTAACTCCATGAGCGGTTGCTGATACCGAAAAGAGATAGGCAATGATCTTGTGCGCATGTAATAGTGTGCTGTGATGCAACGAGAACCCCCTTCCAAGTAGACTGTTCCTAGAAACTGGGATCACCAATAGTCCGAGCAGGATATCGGCATAGTGACCAGTCACCCCCGTGATCGTGAGTTTAAGCTTAGCACTCGCCCATCCCAAGGGGTCTGCTCTGAAACCCCAGAAGTCCCGTTGAGCTGGCAGCCAGAACAGAGTCGTGGAGGCAACCACCGCGACTATCCAGATACTTGCCCAAAGACCACCAAAAGTGACACGTTTACCTCCCAAAGGTATGCGCATGAGATGGTAACTACTTAGGGCATGAACCCACGTGGTATAAGATCGAAGGAGGAGAAAGCAGCCGAAGCCGGCGACTAAGCCGAAGTAGACTAAAAGGTGTAATCTAGTCTCGAATTCGAAGTAGTCCTCGGAGCAAAATGTTGCGTAGCATGGTGCAAAGGTGAGTGCGATCGTCCCCGCGGAGGAGACGACAAATGTTAGGAGCAACAACAGGATGTACACTGGTTGTTTCATGGTCGCTGATAATTGGAGGAAAATGTTGACGGTAGTGGCAGTATGAAGAGAACAGAGGTATCAGGGAACAAGATCTAACATGATTTCATTCAATCTACTTGAAATGGAATATCGCCAGTCCTTTAAGCCCAGTGGTGAGGGAAGCGTTCGTCAGCAAAGACACTCCGTAAAGTTCAGATTGATTAACCTCGACTTGGCACTCATCTGAGCCTCCCTCTATCTTTGGAAATTGTAGCAAGAATGATAGGCTTCTCCAGAAGTCGCATACTTGCCAAGATAAATCTTGTTAGGAGAGACCATGTCGTCGATAGTTTTGTATCACGACGGGGAATAAACTCAAAGTCCGACGGGGTTCTTGAGTCGTGAGTGCGCCCAGCGGGTGAGGAACACCGGAGAAGTAGATCCTTACCACGAGTGCCAAGATGAAAATCGGCATTGTAAGCCACTGAAAAGTGTCCAAAGAACGACTTAGTCTCTGCCTAGATCATGGAGGTACAAGCCTCTTACCACCAACCCGGATCCGGAGACTACGGAGAAACCTACACATAGCCAGCATTAGTACCTGTCTGTGAGTGATGGTAATTGATGCTGCCTCCCAATTCTGCAAACAGTCTGACTGTTTGAGAAGAATCGTCCTGAATCACCCAAAAACCGAGCTTTCTGTTAGTAGGTAAGTTCATCGTCTGGTTGTCTCTATGGCCCAAAGGCTTGCTTGAATGCTTTGGCCTCAAATTTCTGTCTTAAAATGAAACAAAAACACGCGAAGTGCCCTCCATTCCAGTCGCCGCACAGTCTTTCGAAACTCATGCTGCGTCGTACGAAGTTGCGGTTGAGTTCACAAAAGACAACAAATCTTAGGGGATCACGTCTGTCATAGCACCAAGTCTTCTCAAACAGTTCATTGCAATCCGTCACTTGGTGCTGCCCTATGACATTCTAACTCTCTTGCAACTTCATGACTTCCATGATTAATCAACTGCCAGTGCTCTAACAGGCAGGTGGTGACCGCGGCAGAATTGGAATGAGAATGCTGGGTGCTGTTTCGGCGCTCAACCAAGTTCTACAAAACTTTCTGTGACTGCCGTGGACGTGATTTGCAAACGCAAAATTCAATTGATGTCGAGAAGCTGGCCTCTATAGTTCGCGTACTTGACACGCAATCAAGACGCGTTGTTGCACAAGTCGTGGATTTCTGAATTTTGTGTTATTTGGTTCAAGTTCGGATGAGAAATCCCAGATGAGGCCGTTGGCTTCGGTCAAGATTCCTCCTCGGGTAGGGCGGACTTGGCAGCTACGAAGCTACTACCTAATAGGCAGGTCAGACGATTTGACCCTGCATTAAGACCCTGCGATTTCAGCTCTTCGGGATGCTTGTAATTTTGTCCACCAAATCGACCAGGGGCAGGCGCCCGGTCTTCGTGAGGAAATTGTGGTCAAGCCTTCTATCGGAGCCAGCATCCCGACGGTTGGTTTGGTAGGCAGCAGTTTATGTGTTAACCATCAGGCTTAAGCTTATTTTGCCAGCCCTACCTCCTGGTGAACGGGCATGTGCCCCAATGCAGGTAGCTAATTCAGTGGAGCTTTGGAAATAACGGGGGAATTTGGTTGTCTTTAAGGAAGTCAGCGCCCGCTCTTCAATAGGTATGCTTGCGACTGATTGTAGTTCGGTCTTTGCAACATGTTTGGGTCATCGCCTTGGAGAAATGGGTTCTTATTAGCCCTCATCGTTGGGCAGCATCGTAAGAAGACATGAAATGAGGCCTGCCCGTGATTTGACTGACGACCCTTTGAACCAACAGAAGTCATCGGCCAGGAGTGTGGTTCCGTGGTGATCACGTCACAAGCGGATGCAGATGCACTGCGGAACTGTCCCGAGATCTTTGGAAATGTTACTGTCATCACTGGAGCATCCGCTCAGGAGATTGCCCTCGAGGGAGTCAAGGTTATTCATGGCGACCTTGTGAACGACTCTCAATGCCCACAGGTTTCAGCGCAGTGCATTGGATACAACCACAGTATCACAAGCATCTCTTCCAGTACCATCACAAGAGTCAACGGTTCGATGATATTAGCATACGACGGATGGATCTCAGGCCTCAGCTTTCCAGAACTGCAATCGGTCGGCGAAAACTTCGTTCTTCACGGCCTGGAAAGCTTGAAGTATCTCGACGTCGACCGATTAGAGTCAGTGGGATATATGCGACTCATGTATGCACCCAAATTGACGAATTTGAAATTGAGCGCCTTTCGAAATATCACCGGTATCACGAATCGCGACGGTTCAATTGATGGTAGATCCATGGAGCTCGGGTTAGGCGGTCTCGAGTCTCTCGACGCATTCTTCAAGGAACCTCAACTCGGAGTGGACGACGTTTCCATCTACAACTCAGGCAAAGTCAAGCGCCTTCAGATTGGCGCCGCGAAGATTGGCAAGGTGAAATTCGCCTATAGCACATCCGGAAAGCCAAACAATCTCACGCTGGTGCTGGGCGGATCTGGTATCACTGAACAAACAATTGGCAGTATTCAAGCAACATACAGCCTTAACGGCATTGAGCGGCTAGTAAACCTCAAGACGTTGAGTGTGGGTAGCTTTAGTAGCTTCGGCGGCAATTTTTATCAGCATCTCGATTTACCTTTCGACCATCTGGGCAATCTCACAATCAGGAACGAACGGGACTTAGTGTGGCTTTCGGTTCCACCACAGGCAGAGCAGTGGGAAGACTTCAGCCTCGACATCGGATACAACCTCAACTTGAATTTATCAACAGAGTATCGAGTGTCCGAAAAGGGTGAGATGATACGGTCGTGGTACTGGCCCCGCCCAAATATGGGAGAAAGTTACCTAAGGGGGGATTTGTCTAAACAGTTTTTGTAAGCTCTTTCGTGTCTCCGATGATGATGTGGGACGAAAAATACTAATGATATGTTGAAGCGATTCCTACTTTGAGTTTCGAAACAAACTCAGCAAAGAGGCGCTCGCCAACCGGACGGAATACCTTCAAATCTATGCTGAAGGCTCTTTTTCATGTGAGCCTTTCGATAAGCTTGAGAAGAAGGCAAGCGGGCAATACCATGTAGTTTGCTCCGCACAAGATCGCATTGATTTGCGTTCAGGAGGTTTGATTCAGGCCAAAATTCTTACGTTTGGATGGATCGTGGCTGGGGTGATTGTGATAACCGGAATCATATCTGTCTGAGCATAAATACTTTTTAGTCAGGTGTCTTGCTAACGACGGAGGGCTTTCATGCAGTCAGCAAGTCAGATCCCAGCAGTGATGACCTAGAACTGCCCAGCTCCTAATAATAGATCCTCCGACTTCGTTCTACCCCGCTCACATCGTTTAGGAGTGACGTTCAGTCATACTGTGATCTGACCCCAACTCACATAGCTAGTTTGCATGTTACCAGGTGGTCTCCTGGTTGGATGGTACTGAGAACTACTGATCATCTCAAACAGTGTATGATAAGCTACCTCAAAAGCAAGTCCGCAGCCTAGAAAAGGTACAGCGTGAATCTTAGCTGGTCTCCATTCTTCCACAGGTTTTGTCGCCTACGAATGATAGATATCTTCACCGCCAAGTACGGCTGGAGAGGAAAGGGGGCGAGAAAGGCTGCACCGAAGGTTTCCTGTTCCTCAAGACCCCAACCAGAGGCATGGGATGTGCCACAAGCACAAAGTGCAATGTACTCATGCACACTAGCGGCGGAAACTAGGGGCTTAATCAGGCCTATCAGATGAGACTTCTCCCGTCACTTCGCTCGATTACGTCAGTCTAGGCTACCACCCGAAGCCTTTCTGCCAAACAGCCTGATTAACAAACGTTCGCCGCAGACTTCACATAAGGTCGAGCAAGCCGAGTTTTCCCTCTCATCCGCGTGCTTCTCTCATGAGGATTTCAAAACTCGCCAGGTCCAAAATTCACCAGCCAAGAGTTATCGTCTACAAAGAATGTCTACTACCTCCAATGCGATACCCACGCTCATCAACCAGGAGACGACGACGATAACGTTTTGCACATTCGGAACTGCAGCGGCCGCAGCAGTGACGAGGACCACCACTGAAACCTTCACTGACTGGAGTGGAAACGATGGTCCCAAGCTAGGCTATTCTCCCAATGTTCTAGTCAGCCAAGTTGAGGCTTTTGTGGACAATTGTACACGTTATTCAGATTGTGAGGTGACCGTTTACCCGAACCCAGACATCTCTGGGAATGGGGTAAGTCCGATAGCCTCACATGATATCAGAGACCTTACTTACATAGCCTACAGGTGCTCACGGCCTTTGTGGTGTCCGCCTATTTAGTTTTTGCTCTCATTGTATGGGCTTACTGGTTTGGAGCCTTGCCGAAGGGTCTGGCTCGTAATATTGACCGAAGGCTCTTTTTCGCTCGCCCAGAACAGTCGGAAGATAGATGGAGGAAAATGTTCGTGGAGCTAGTCCTGATGCTCAGCGATCAACAGCTTCTGACCGGTCTCACCATCCTCATAGCCGGTTATACTCAAGCATTGGGGGCCAATCTTAGCGCCTATCACTGGAACGCCGTTGTATATCTGGCGTGGCTTAGCTCAACAGTCCATCTCATGTCATTATCAGTACTTCGAGATAGACTACGGGCCAGCAGGACACTACGATCTATTCGAGTATCCGCCATAATCTTGATTCTAGGACTCCTTCTTGTGGCCCTGGTTCCAACTGTCTCATCGAAATGGCCCGGAAATTTGCGCCATGAGTATTTTGACTGGCGATTCATGCAACCAGGTCTACCTGTTCGTTGTTTTTGGGATACGCGAACTTATGGCTCAAAGAAACACAGTGATTCCTGGGTTTCGTATGTTTCCTTGATCGGCGCCTTCGCCTGGAAACTGTGTCAATTTTTCGACAGTAGTCGGGATTGGGTACGATTTTGGGGAAGATCCCAATTGGAGTACTTTCTCGAGATGGCCGCGAAGCGCACACTACAGAAACCGCCAGGCTGGCGTAAACGAGCCTTGTATAAGGCGATTATCAGTATCTATATTGTTTCAGTTGCTTGGCTGGAGCTTTTGGAATCTTTCATGCTCACTTTGTTCCTACTCGCATTTACTTTGGCATGGGGTAAGTCAACATACCCACTTCCTGGCACCCCCCTGTTTCTGGCACCCACAAAAACGCGAAAATCCACCACAACCCAATGCCCACCCCCAACCTCCTTTTATCACAACATTTTCAATTCGCGTCCAAATGGGCTCATCTTTTGCACATGTCTTCTTCTATATATAATGCCTCAATATACCGAAGATCAGCTTCGTCAGGCTCTCGAGGA
>NW_026849725.1:0-6119 GCF_030869305.1 Colletotrichum tamarilloi
TCCTCGAGAGCCTGACGAAGCTGATCTTCGGTATATTGAGGCATTATATATAGAAGAAGACATGTGCAAAAGATGAGCCCATTTGGACGCGAATTGAAAATGTTGTGATAAAAGGAGGTTGGGGGTGGGCATTGGGTTGTGGTGGATTTTCGCGTTTTTGTGGGTGCCAGAAACAGGGGGGTGCCAGGAAGTGGGTATGTTGACTTACATAGAACGATGGCTGTCCTATGATGGCTCTACGATTCCACCCCGTCAGCGACTTAGTATTCTCAGAGAAAACACCGAGAACCATATACAGGGAAAGAAGAGGATCAGAGCTTACCCCATAATTGCGAGGCCATAGGAGCAGGCAATGGAACCAATTGCAACAAACACTACAACCCAGAAGTTGAAGACGTTTGGAATGAATCGAGCCATGGCAGTTACAAAAGCTAGGTAAAGGATTAGGCACGGACAAGACAGAAGATGATTGTTTGAGTGATTATCAAAAAGGGAATTGAAGAATGGGGCCCATTCGCTCCGTTCCTGGCTGGAGAACGCTTCTTATCAATGAGCCCAGCCCAGCTCTCTTCGGTATCAAGGCAAGGTAGCGGCAACGGGGGGAATAGCGAGAGGCATTTCTGGCACGGCCCAACCCCTCAAAGGCAGTTCAGCTCGGGTCGAGACGGAGGTGGCTAGTGAAGACGGCAAAGTTGTTCGATTGTCAAAGGCAACATCTACTCGATATCTCCCACCGGCTCTCGAACGTGATCATACTGTGAATTGTGTGTGGACAATTACACCGAACCGCTAGAAATCAAACCAATCTCCACTTATGGCTTAGCGTGGTTGTCGCGTAGGGCCGCGGCGGTTCCATGATTGCGGAGACGGAAAATTGCGGAGACGAGTGCGGGGAAGGAATCTGGGGTAAAGCGGTAAGCTTGGATGGCAAATGGTTGCACAAGGCCAGATCCGCGGCACCTTCCTACTACATATGTACCTCGGCCTGCTGCCGCTTGCCGAACACACTGCACCCCCCTTGCCTGTCATTTCCCAGCTCCATGATTGACGAAGAGATGAGTTCGGCTCCGAAGATGTCCACCACCGGCAGGTCTACGCTGGCTGCTGCAGCAATGGCCGGCAGCACCAAGAGGAAGCGCTCTGCTATCGCATGCGTTGCCTGCCATCAGCGCAAGGTCCGCTGCAATCTCGCCGCTCAGGGCCCGCCCTGCACAAACTGCTCGGAGGATGGCAATGTAACCTGCCGCGTGTATGGCAGCCGGGCCCCGTCTGATGTCCCGCCGCCGCCGCCGCCTCCGATATCTCCGGCCATGCCGTCGCCCTCCAGCTCTTCACAGCATCTGCCTGGCCGAGGAGACGAGCACTCCAGCCCCGATCCGGAACCAGATCCGGGCCCATCTTCGAAGCGGCAGTATCGCCCGACCAGTATTGAGAACTTATTGTGTACCGCACATGATCCAACTTATGCACATGGCACCCCGAATGCTCCTGTTCTCTACTATATTGGTTTGTTGTCTATCTCTTCTGGCTATTAGGCAAGCCCTCTCGAGACTGACATACTCGGGCGTACAGGCGAGTCTGCTGGCATGGCTTTGCTCTTCGACGTTTGCTATCCTTCTCGTCCTTTGCCAGGCAACTTTTACATCATTCAGCGACAGCGTCGTTACTTTCCCCCGGCACATATCACATCTCCCCTGATGGCGCGCCCGCTGCCTGAACCGGCGGCTCTTCATGACATGATTTGTTGCTATTTTCGTTACCTTCACCCGTATTTACCTGTCATCGATGCGGGCCGTTTCATTTCAGCATTCGCCAACCAGCCAAGCAACATCAGCCCCCTCCTGCTGTGGAGCGTCTTATTTGCTGCCGCTACGGTAGGAATCTCCACCTCTCTTTACCCTGTTCCCATCCATGACCAATATGGCGACATTCTAACATAACACTTCATCAAGTTCGTCAAGCCAGAGCATTGGCAAGCCACTGAGTTCAGAACCAGAAAGGAATACCAAGAGGATATCTACCGGCATGCCAAGGTGAGCTTTTCCTCTAGATGGACCCCATCCGTTCCATAGCATGCCACCAGGCAAGCGGCAATGTTATAAAGCAAGCGACAACATAATCGCTGACAGTGTTTTGTAAAGGCGCTCTATGACAGCCAGATCGAGGTAGACAAGCCGACAATAATACAGGCTTGCATACTCCTCTCGTATCACCTCGTGGACCGAGAAGATCTGGACGGGCCATGCCACTGGATTGGAGTGGCAACCGGTCTAGCACACAGCATCGGTTTCCACCGAAAACCAACATGCGAACGGGTCCAATCTTCTCCATTTTCCCAGTCACAGTGTAGTATTTGGGCACGTATCTGGTGGAGTCTTTACTCCCGTGAGGTTTGGCTCGGTCTCGGTTTTGGCAGGCCACTCCGAATCAACTCGGAAGATTGCGACTTACCAATGCCAGAACCCGCCGCAGTGCTGAACGATGTTGACAGCCTTCCAGCTACACTGCGAGAAACATTCATTCCTCGCGAGTTTGAAACACTTGTGCCTCTATGGATAGAGTTGCTGAAGCTGGCTGTTGAACTGGAAACAATCTTACGACTCAACTTTCGGCCTAGTCAACCACCCGCGTCGCTCGCGGCTCTCGAATTACATTACAGTACTCTCCAGGCAATGCAGAGCAAAGTCTGCGTGGAACTGATGGGGGAAACACCACTCTTGTTATTACATCGCAGTGTCCTCAAGATTTACCATGGAACTGTGTTAATTGCTCTTCACCGACCGTACCTCATCCCGTCAAAGCAAAGCTCAACAACTCCTCTCGAGCCATGCAATATCCAATCGCTCGCAATGGACAGGTACACCACAGCCGCTTCGGCCATCACAAAGGCCGTCAACGACCTTGTACGCGCTGACCTACTCAACGTTTCACCCCCCACGCTCCCGACCTGCATCAATTCCGCCATTGGAGTACACCTCCACGAAGCGTGCCGTTCAGAGGGAATCGGCCGCCAACTAGCGTTGCACAATGTAAACCTCCACATGCTTGTTCTTTCCCATCTCGGCAAGATTTACTGTTCCGCCGAGATACAGTATCGTTTCTTTCTCCAAATCATGAAGACGGCTGAGCCTCTTCCCTCGGCTCAAAGCAGAAGAACGTCTCGTAGGGGAAGTTGTAATCATGCAGGAACAGCAGCCGTAGGACCCCTACAAGCCAGTGAGCCGCAGGATGCTACTCGCGAAACAACCGCCTATGATGTGGTCACCCCGGTGTCTACGCAACCGGCATCTAGGGAGTATCAAGATGCAGTTCATGGCCAAACACCCTGTAATAGCGAAGGAGATGCGCTCTTGGGGGATGCAAACATCGATCACGATTTCTTTTTGTCCTCTACTTTGTTCAATATTGACTCAACTCCCTTCTCCGAGGAGGAAATGGATTTCTATAAGCAATGGGGTCTAACAAATTTGTAGAGAAAGTTCTAGACACTGTCATTAACATATCTTTCGCCTCGGACGTGGGCTGAATGATGAGTGATGCACGTTCTAGTGGTAGCTGTATTGTCCAGAGAAAGTATGCCTCGACTGGGAAATTTGAGAGCATTGAAAACCTCGTTCTCCTATCATCATTTCAAGTGTCCCAACTCTAGATGTCTCTGGTACACGAGAGTACACTCAACTTGTTTGATTCTACCTCACAGCTTGGAGACAGCTCGAGCTGTGATGTGGTCCTCGCGACCCTCCAAGACTTGAGCATACAATTCCGAGAGCCGGTCTCGATACAAGTCTCCGACTTTCTTCCGCTGAAGTTTGAGAGTTGGTGTCAGAGTTTCGTTGCCTACCGAGAACGGTTCGATGGAGAGGTCAAAGTTCTTGACACGCTCGTAACTCGCAAACTTGTTCGCCTTGCCCACCGCCTCGAGATCCTGGAATACCCGAGCACGCACTGCAGCATCCCCACAGGCTTCTCTGATGGCTGGCAAGTCCGACGATAAAACTATACGGCCGAGGACCTGGGATGCAAGAGGCGCAAAAAGCTCAGGGTCTACACCAAACATGCCGATGGTGAATGCCTGCAGACTGTCACCATGAACAAAGGCCTGAGCGATGTATCTGCAGCCAGATAGATATATTCCCTCGAGGCGCTCTGGCGATATGTACTCGCCTTGAGCGAGCTTGAGAAGGTTCTTGCGACGGTCGACAATGGTGAAGCGACCCATGTCGTCGATTGATGCGATATCGCCCGTGCGGAACCAACCGTCTTCGGTGAAGCTCTCGGCCGTTTGCTCCGGGTTCTTCAGATACCCTTTGAATAAGTTGGGTCCCCGCAGCAGGAGTTCGCCACGTGAACACGGGACATCTTCGATGGTGTAGCCCATCTCAGGCACGGAGAGCAAGCAGGCCTCTGTCGACGGTACGAGACCTCCGCAGTGTCCCGTGCTGGCATCAGCCCGATTTTGTGCCAATGCACAAGCGTACGTCTCGGTCATACCGTAACCCTGGATCACGCTAGATCCACTCACCACACTCAAGAACTTGTGCAATGCTGGGTCGAGTGGCGCAGAACCGGTAATCATTGTATGTGCGCGGTCGAGGCCCAGTGTGGCCATGATTTGCCGGCCCCAGATCCTATCGTGAAGCGGGTGCTTGTTAGTAGGAGCTTCTGCGTCTTCGAGGTTCGCCAGTTTGGTTGCCACAATGTACCTGCTCACAGCCCCTCGGATCCCGGAAGCTTCGAGTGTAGCCGACTTGAGGATACCGCCGAATCGGTTGTAGATTCTTGGGACTGATGGGAAGATAGTCGGCCGGAGGGACTGCAGACCCTCTACAAGATTGGAAATGTCGCCGCTGAAATATCCCATCTTGGCCCCACTGAAAGCGCCGAGGTGTTCCAAAAGTCGGCCATAGACGTGTGCTAGTGGTAGATAGGAGATCATGACATCGTTGCCCGGCAGTCCCGCATCAAGGAGAGAGCCAACTGTCGCTGCGACCGAGCCCTTGTGTGTCAAGACGACGCCTTTGGGCGCCCCGGTAGTTCCCGAGGTGTAGTTGATGGTGGCTATATCATCCGGCTGTGGGGGCCGCAATGACCTGGAAGAGGCTGCGCCCAATTGCTCAATTTCTTTCAGCGAGTAGATCTGAAGGTCCAGCTTGAGTGCTTCTGTGATGGATACCAACAGCCGGTTGCGCGACAGAGAGCCTTGGTTGTCTGAGCGGGACTGAACATCGTCCAGTATCACCAGACACTTGAGCCCAGGCAAGTTCGGCTTTAGAGCGATCAGTGCTGGAACATGAGTGACAGAAGTAACAACGCATGTCAACTCGGCGTGACGAATAATGTACTCTGATGCGTCTGGGCCCAGCGTGTCGTATAATGAGACACTGAAGAGTGATTGCGACATGCATGCGAGGTCGACAATTGGCCATTCAGGTCGGTTTTCGCACCATAGCCCAATGCCAAATTGTGTTCCGAACTTACCGACGCGCTCGTGAATCTCTACCAGACCCTTTCCGATGTTGTTCCTGCGTTGCTGGACAGTTTTGAAACTCAGCCACTCCCAAGGAAGATGACATTGCCGAACGAGGTCGTAGGGTCGGCGGCCCAGATAGTCTGACTTTGGATTACTCTTCACAGTGGCCTCGAACATGTCGTGAGCCGTCAATATATCTGGGCCGATACCCTCCAACAATCCATCTACAAATTGCCAATGTCTGTACACATTTGAGCGACCAGGTTGGCTTGTACCTGGGAGTGCGACCGAGTATGGCTGGTGCTTGGGTCGCGTTTCTCTGAGGTCGAGTATCCTTTGGACATGCGACGGTAAAGATGTTGAAAACACCATGCTTGCTTCGAGGCGACGAGTGCAATTCTAAGGCTGGAGAGTAGAATGAATTTGAGACAACATCGGGGAGGTGGAGGGCTTGCCGAAGGGAGTATGCGAGAGCGGCGCAGACCGGCGGCATGAATAAATAGTAAGTAGATACGGAAGCACCACTGTTTAACTCCATCGTTTTGCATTACTAGAGGATTGCCGCAGTACATGTAGACGCTACCCTGCCCTCGAATTCCGCACTGTTCAACCTCAACCCTTTTCTCTCCCATCCTTTCCTCCATTCCAC
>NW_026849726.1:0-6118 GCF_030869305.1 Colletotrichum tamarilloi
CGATCCCAATACGAAGTTCGCGAACATCAGGGATATCCATCGGGCTCAAATCGAAGCGGGTGAAAAGGAGGTTATCACGGCTGAATCCAGCGACTCTGAATGCCCTAGTGAGGCTGGCAGCTGTATTGTAGTGGGTGTGGTTGAGGATCAATAGTTAATAGTAATGAGGAGGTTGGGTTGTGATCCCATCGTTTTTGTGGTGCCAGAAACAGGGGGGTGCCAGGAAGTGGGTATGTTGACTTACCTAAAAGCTCCTCGCTTGTGTTTCTGAATCGAGAAAGGCTCCATCGAGAACCGCCGAGCGGGTCTCTTAGCGCGGCTCCAACATGCCATGGAAAGCTTCTTTTACGACATCAAAACTTCTTCGTTGCGCCCTCCGCAATGTCAGTGTCAAGAACAGGCCGAAGAACGCCCACTCAGGGACTTCGTAATCCAGAGTTTCCGGGGCAATTCGACAGCAGTGACACAAAACAATTAGATCTTATCAACTCAGGAGTGCATTCCCCGTATTGCAGGGCGATCTGTTATCTGTCCTGCCCATGGGGGCGAGATCATTCTGTGGAGGTGGCCCGGCTTTCACCGGGCTACCGAACTGACGACAACCTCTGTCAAGGATGAGTCCAGTCCGTCTACCACCATGTGGACCCTGAATCCATCTGACTCGCGCCTGTACGTTGATCTTTAAAAGTCAGGAACGTCAGACGCGTCGTGCCTTTATTGCCCCTCGAGCCCTCCTTTCTCCGTTGGCTTCTTCCATCCCATCACTTCAACGACCTCCCCTCGGACTGCCTCTTGTCGTCCACCAATCGTCTTCAACTTCGCCGCGGTTGAAACACGTCTTCTCCCATCATGACGGACGCCATCTCCCACACGGCCGACCACGGCAACAACAAGTCCTCCAAGCACAAGGAGGACGGACCTGATGCCGAGATGGTTCAGCCCCCTAACCCTTGGCCCGAGATGAACGACAACACCATGCTCGGCGAGACGAGCGACGAGATGAACAACGATCGCCTCAAGCAAATCGCTGCCCAGGGTAGCGCTCACTTCCACCGTCTGGGCTGGAAGCGCTTGGCAATCGTCACCATTGTCGAGGCCGTTGCCCTTGGTGCTCTCAGCTTGCCTTCCGCCTACCACACCCTCGGAATGTTCCCCGGCGTTTTCCTTACCATTAACATTGGCATGCTCTCGATTTTCACCAGCTACATCGTTGGTCAGGTCAAGCTGGCCCACCCACACGTCGCCAACTACGCGGAAGCCGGAAGACTTCTCTTTGGTCGCTACGGACGCATTGGATACGAGATCTTCGGAGCTGCGCTTGTTCTTGAACTCGTCATGGTTGTTGGTTCTCACGCCTTGACTGGCAGCATTGCACTCGTCGATATCAACGGCGGTCACGTCTGCTCCATCGTCTTCTCGGCCGTGTCAGCCATCATTCTCCTGATTCTTGCTATCCCGCCCTCATTCACCGAGGTCGCTATCCTCGGTTACATCGACTTCGTCTCCATTCTGGCTGCCATCGGAATCACAGTCATCTCCACCGGCATTCAGGCCAACAGCGGCCCCGGCGGCCTTTCCGGCATCGAGTGGTCTGCTTGGCCCAGGGAGGGTGTGACCTTCTCTGAGGCCTTTGTTGCCGTGAGCAACATCATTTTCGCCTTCAGTTTCGCCATCGGTCAATTCTCTTTCATGGACGAGATGCATACGCCTACTGACTACATGAAGTCTATCTGGGCCTCTGGCTTCATTCAGATCGCCATTTATACCCTTACTGGCGCTCTTTGCTACGCCTTCATAGGTCCTTCGGTCCAATCCCCTGCCCTCCTCTCTGCCGGGCCTCTTATCTCGAAGATCGCCTTTGGAGTCGCTATTCCAGTCATTTTCATCTCCGGTTCTATCAACTCGACTGTCGCCCTGCGATACATTCACGGCCGCATGTACAAGAACTCTCACTTGAAGTACATTAACACTCCCATGGGTTGGGCCAGCTGGATCGTCCTTGTTGTCGTGTTCACCATTATTGCGTGGGTGATTGCTGAGGCTATTCCCATCTTCTCCGACCTGCTCTCGTTGGCTTCGGCGCTGTTTGTTTCCGGATTCTCCTTTTACATTCCTGCCATCATGTGGTTCACCCTTCTCTGCAAGGGCAAGTGGTTCGCGCGCGAGAACATCCTCATCAGTCTTGGCAGCATCTTGGCGTTCATCGTCGGAGCTGTCACATTGGTTGCCGGCACCTACTCAACTATCGTTGATATTGTAAGTTCAACAACTTCACTGTACCGTACGTCCAATGTACTAACACAAAAAAGATCGACGAGACAAGCTCTGGAAGCGCTCACAAGCCCTTTGCCTGCCGTTCGTCTTAGATAATGAAACCACCCTGTAAATAATTAATAGTTATACAAAGTCTGTAATGACTAAAATACGAGATACCCACGGCTGAGAACGTTACATAAATGCACCAAACTACTAAACTTGATTTGATGTCCGGTTACATTTATAAGTTTCAACTCGAAGCGTGACTTTGTTTCGCAGGCCGACTGCCACGCAATCACACTCGAATCAAGGAACAAGATCAAAATTTTGTAGAAAGCTTGCGTTCTCTGCCTTTCAAAAAGCTTGAATAAACAATTTAGTCTAGAATTAAGACCTCATGAGTTCCTAACTCTACACTTTAACCCCTAGCATCAAACTGTAGTAACGTCTGTTGATTCCTAAGAATTGAAAACAACTCTGCTCTAGAGTAATTGACAGTGTTTCGGAGTTTGCTGCACACAAATAATGCTTTCTCTCAGTAGACTCTCATAGCTCACACTATTCCGACGTGTTTTAGGCCGGGGTCTTTACACAACCTGACGGCTGATCACCTGGTGCACTTCCGTCCCAAGATATTGGTCATGTCGTTGGTGCCTGTGAAGAAGAAAAGATGCCATTGATATATACTAAGAGGGTGCTCTTGCCATGGCTCTACGTGCCTTAGTTCGACGGAAACAAGCTATGGCTTCTTACCCTCAGACGAGGTTATAGACGAGGTTATCGCAGAGCGAAGGATCAGGTGGAAGACATCGATAGTATAATGTGGCTTGTTCCTGGAAAAGAAGGGCCCAATGATGGGTCATACACATATGCCCGAAGAGTCGAGCTCTCGCATTGCAGTACGATACAGTCACATTGGGTAGCGCCAAGTGTAGCGCTGCGACAGGAACATGCTATCTGGAGACCTGAAATCTATCACGGTAGGTAATGCTCGTTACCCCCGAATATAATACACGAGAAGCGTAAGCTTTTATACCCTCTCATCCTCATTCTTGTCACTAGCAACAATAGGTGCCCCAACTGAGGTTGCACCGCACAAAATGAATGGTCGCGGATTGATCGTATGTGGTCCTTTTTTCCCGGCTTTACAGGCGCAAAAGATCGACCTTGACCGGGTCAGGCTTCCAAGGAAAATATAGTACATGTAATTAGACATATCAAATAACAAAAATCCAGCCACAAAATGTTGAAGGCAATTCAAAGTCCGAGGTCACGGACACAACCTCCTCGGCCCCACTTACAGCCGAGGTGTAGACAAGCTCCCGGCCCATGCAATTGCATCACAAACCTTCCAAGGACCAACCAAACCCAAATCGGAAATCAGTTTGGAGACCAACACGTGTAGCACCAAGGTCCAAGGTTCTAGGTGGTGAGTTCAATTATTGTATTGGCATGAGGACAGGGTCTCCAGGGGAAGTAAGTATATTCACAAAAGAGACAACAAGGGTTCGAATCTTGACAGCCTACATGCATATTATGTGCTGATTGTATCAACTCTTCTGGAATCCATGTTCATAAAGGCAACATGGCAATGACTGCTAATTCACCTGTTAGCGCAAGCATGGCCGGCCTGCCCCACCTTCACATTCCTCAAACGCCAACCTCGGTTGTGAGCGGCCCCCCAATTCCCCAACCTGTTGGAGGCGCCGAGGCGGCGCGCCAACGCGACTAGGCGGCAACGATCTAGACAACGTAAGGACATAAACTCAGAGCCGACATCGCTTGATTACTGAACGTCTTATCAACAAAACCAGCGTCGTATTTCCGTCCAAACTTTGTGCGAACCACAGCAAGGATCTACCATATGACAGCTCAGGCCGAATTACTCAACATGTTACACGGTTCTATGGCCAGCACAATGCAGGAGCAAGTTGCGGTAGACGACCTGGGATCAGACCATTTCACCAGTCGCGTCGATCCCGCCCGCATGGGAAACAAGGCAAATATTGCCTACGGGGGTTGTACCATCAGTATCGGCGTTCAAGCGGCATGCAGCACTGTATCACCCAAGTACCTGCTCTATTCGGCGACGGGCAACTACCTAGGCCCGGCGTTGACAGACCGCAAGCTCAAATGTGCCGTCCGACGAGTCCGCGATACGAGAACATTCGCTACAAGATTGGTCGAGATCAGCCAAGACCAGGACGATGGCAAATCCAGGCTCTGCATGATCATGCTAGCCGATTTCCAAGTGAAAGAAGAGGCTTCTCTTCTCGTGTACTCTGCGCCGCCATCAATGAGCTACTCACCGCCTGAGAAGTGTCTTACAACGCAGGAGGCCACTGAAGATAAGGTGCGGAGGGGCGTCGTGACAGAAAAGCTGGGGAATCTGTACCTGGCTACCTTTGGTTTCAACAACCGCTTCTTCGAGACCCGCGGCTGTCCGGAGACAGTTGCACCGAACAACCTCTACGGCATGGCCAAGACTGTCAAGACGCCCCAGGAAAGTCTCGACTTGACATCCAAGACATCAGCTGATTGGTTCCGCTGCCGCCATTCCCTGGAGCGACTCCAAGATCGGTTCTCTGCACTGGGGTTCATTCTGGACGCAGCTCTGTCCTTCATCCCCCTGACCCACAGCAGCAAGTTCCTGGATGACGCCGGCCCTTGCTCCTCACTAGACTTTGCGTTGAGGTTCTTCACTGGAGAAATCAACATGTACAACTGGCACCTTAGAGAGATAAAGACTATCACTGGCAACGACGGCCGAACTTACACTGAAGCCCGACTTTGGGATCAACAAGGAAACATGGTCGCCACCATGAATCAGCAATCTATTATGCGGCCTCTGAAGAAGGACATTCAAGCCGCTCTCTAAAGGCTTCCAAGGCTCTAGCATGTTAGACGATACAGGAGTGCGGAGTTTGATGGTTTTCATTTCTTGTGGCGAAGCTTACTGCTAAATGGGATTAGATTTAGAATACTACTTATTACAATTTACCCGAGAGAAGAGAGGCTTATGTGGCGTGAGCATACGTTGTATCTAGAGACATTGCGTTGATCCAACCCTACGCAATCATTTAGGGGCCACAAAACTTTTAATTATTTCGATGCATTATAGATGACTTAAAGGCTGCAGAATACTTACCTCGCCGTGTATGCCAATGGCGACTGGATGCTTACAATTCCCACGTGCCTACCAATCTTGTGAAGAGTAGCCCTCATGACCCTACTTTAGACATTGAAGTGCCACTGTCAACCTTGGGCACTATTGTCCCCCAAAATACTAGCTTGATAATTGCCAAACAATCGAGATTTCTTTCGAGCGCTTTTCTGTCACGGATTCAATTTCGTAAGTGCTGCTCTCATCACTTGAGAATAACAACATGGACTTCGGAACCGTCATCGAATTTAGATCCATGACCTTGTCTCCAGAATTGCGTGATTAGAATCCAGAACTAGCATCTAATTACGTGGAAGTAGCTCCTCGATTACTGACTGGCCTGAATTACACTAAGGTAGCTTAGGGAATCGATTAAGACAATGGATTGTATCCATGTCAGGTCAACTTACGTCATTGTCTCGTCTACTTCCCCGCTTCTGCTACGAATATTGCCGGTAAGTCAACATACCCACTTCCTGGCACCCCCCTGTTTCTGGCACCACAAAAACGATGGGATCACAACCCAACCTCCTCATTACTATTAACTATTGATCCTCAACCACACCCACTACAATACAGCTGCCAGCCTCACTAGGGCATTCAGAGTCGCTGGATTCAGCCGTGATAACCTCCTTTTCACCCGCTTCGATTTGAGCCCGATGGATATCCCTGATGTTCGCGAACTTCGTATTGGGATCG
>NW_026849727.1:0-5965 GCF_030869305.1 Colletotrichum tamarilloi
TCCTAAGTACGTATTTAACGTAAAATAATAATTTTAATACGAAAACTACTATTTAATTTAGGATAAGTAAGCTACTTTATAGTAGTATTAGCTAGAAAGGTTAACAGTAGAAGTCGGCTATAATAGTTAGCTATAATAGTTAGCTATAATAATCAGCCGTAATAATTAAAAATAGCCTTCTTTAACTATAAAAGTTCTAAACTTTAATAATAATATAAAGGTTTTTAAAAAAAGGGCTAAATAAGTTAATATTTATTACTTATACTAGAGCTTATAAAGATTCTTTTTATTTTTATTATTTTTAATATTACTTAAAACTACTCTCTATTTAAATTAAATAAATTTATTAAATAAATCTACTAAACAAACTTATTAATATATAAACTACTATTTTAATAAGAACCTACTTTTTTAGTATATAATTAGTAATTAGTAGGCTAGAACTCTTTAAAAATGCCTATTAATAAGTCTACCCCTCTCGGGCTAGGCGCCCTCGGCTAGCTTAATACTATAGCTATCGTAGCTAATATAAGTACGCCTAAAAAGTAATAAAGTACTTTTTAATAGTACGGAATTTAGCTAAGTAATATTATAAGTACTATAAATAGCTAAGCTAATATAAATACTAAGATCTAATATATTAATATTAGCCTAGTTATAATACTTATAATAAATAGGCTAGAGGTATATAAAATTAGGGTAATAAGCTAGTACTTTAAATAGCTCTTATAAAACCCCCTAAGTAATAATAATACTTATATAAAAAAATAAATTTTATTAAACTTAACTACTTATATAGGCTAGTACTAAGAGGTTTTATATATATTAAAATAAGTAAAGCTCGCCCTATAAGCGGCTAGAACTTAGGAGGACTTTACGTAGTAAAAAGTTAAGAATTATTTTAGTTAGTAGTTAAGTATAGAGCGCATTATACCTAGTTTTACCTAATACGTAATATACAGTACGGCCCCGGCGGATTGCTCCGTTGGGGGGATTATAATAGCTATAGTATTAAGCTAACTAAGGGTACTTAGCCCGAGAGGGGTAGACTTATTAATAAGCAGTTTTAGAGTTCTAACTTACTAATTACTAACTATATACTAAGAGAGTAGGTTCTTATTGAAATAGTAGTTTATATATTAATAAGTTTATTTAATAAATTTATTTAATAAATTTATTTAGTTTAAATAGAGAGTAGTTTTAAGTAATATTAAAAATAATAAAAATAAAAATAATTTTTATAAGCTTTAGTATAAGTAATAAATATTAACTTATTTAGCCCTTTTTTTAAAAACCTCTATATTATTATTAAAGTTTAGAACTTTTATAGTTAAGGAAGGCCGCTTCTAATTATTACAACTAATTATTATAGCTAATTATTATAACTAATCTCTATTATTAACTTTTTTAGCTAGCGCCGTTATTAAAAAGAGTAGTTTACTTATCGTAAATTATATAGCGGTTTTCGTATTAAAATTATTATATTACGTTAAGTACGTACTTAGGGTATATTATATATATTATATAATTAAAAAGTATACTATATTATATAATTTTTTTCAAAAGCGTAATCCCGTTAATGTCGATCTTTTATACTTATAAAACTAAAAAAAAACTATTATATAGTATAAATAAATACTCCTATCCCCCTAATAAAGTAATCTACCGGGGTCGTACCGTATATTATATATTAAAGAAAACTAAGTATAATACGCTCTATACCTAATTACTAATTAAAATAATAGTTAACTAACTTAACTATTATCTCCCTTTTATTAATAACTCCTAACCTTTTACTATAGTCCTCCTAAGTTCTAGCTACTTATAGGGCGAGCTTTATTTATTCTAATATATATAAAACCTCTTAATACTAACTTATATAAGTAGCTAAGTTTAATATAATCTATTTTTTTATATAAGTATTATTATTACTTAGGGGGTTTTATAAGAGCTATTTAAAGTACTAGCTTATTACTCTAACTCTATATATTTCTAACCCGTTTATTATAATTATTATAACTAAGCTAGTATTAATATACTAAATTTTAATATTTATATTAACCCGGCTATTTATAGCGCTTATAATATTACTTAGCTAAATTCCGTATTATTAAAAAGTAATTTGCTACTCCTTAAGTATACTTATGTTAATTATAATAGTTATAATATTGAGTTAACTAAAAAGGGTACTTAGCTTAAGAGGGGTAAACTTATTAATAAATATCTTTAGAGTAGTAGTTTATATATTAATAGGTTTATTTAGTAAATTTATTTAGTAAATTTATTTAGTAAATTTATTTAGTAAATTTATTTAGTAAATTTATTTAGTAAATTTATTTAGTAAATTTATTTAGTTTAAATAGAGAGTAGCTTTAAGTAATATTAAAAGTAATAAGGATAAAAAGAATTTTTATAAGCTTTAGTATAATATTAGCCTATTTAGCCCTTTTTTAAAAAACCTTTATATTATTATTAAAGTTTAGAACCTCTATAGTTAAGGGCCGCCTCTAACTATTATAGCTAACTATTACGGCCGACTTTTATTATTAACCTTTTTAACTAGCGCTACTATAAAGTAACTCACTTATTTTAAATTAAATAATAGTTTCCGTATCGAAATTACTATATTATATTAAGCGTATACTTAGGATATATTACGTATATTATATAATTAAAACGTATACTATATTATATAATTTCTCTTAAAAATATAATCCCGTTAAGGTCGATTTTTTATACTTATAAAGCTAGAAAAAAACTATTATATAAATACTCTTATTATTTTAATAAACTATATAATATAATACTTTATTTATTTTTTATTTCTACTTTTACTAGCTACTCGGGTAATTCGTAATATCGTTTATATAATATTAATATATAATATTAGTATATACTCTTACTATCTTAATAAACTATTTTTTTTTAAATTCTTTACTTTTCTAACTTTCCCTTTTATAAAGTTTAAGATTATTAATAATAATACTAGGTACCCGACGTTACTAACTATTATATTTTAAAAATATATATTAAAGCCGCTACTATTATTACTAATATTACGTAAATTACTCCCCTTATATAACTAAATCTTAATAATTTCTTAATAATATATTACTAGGGGTTATAATATTATATTTTATTTTAAAAAAGATTAAACTAAGCTAAATTAAAAGGGTTTTATACAGTATTATTGATTAACTTATTTTTAATAACCTTTTATTATAAACTAAACGTTTATTATTTTATTTTATATATATTCTTTCTTTATAATAATTAATTCTTTTAACTATTTTTACTACTTTATTGAGATAATTAATAAGCTTTTACGTATTATTTTTATAAGCTACTTAGCTTATTTAATAAAATATTATTATAGTAATAGGTATTAGGGCCCTATAGGCCCTATAGCTTAGCCTTAAGTTACGAGGCTAAGTTCTTAATAATTACGTAACGAGCTAAACCGCTAAGCTTAAAAAGCTAATTTATTAACTTCTACTTACTATTCTATATTTTCTTTCTATATATTAAGTCTTTAGTTTATTAATTAATATAATAGCGTTCTAACCTACTTTAAGTTCCCTTTTATAATACTACTTAGTGTTATTTATAAACCTCTATTTTTTAAAAATAGAGTAATAATATTTTAACTTATTAAACCCGCTATATTAATTAGCTACCCTTATTAAAAAAAAGCATAACGCTAAGTAATAACTAACTAAATAACTACGTAAAGTAATTAATACCCCCTAAATATATACCCCCTTTACTAAATATTATAATTTAAAATAAGAACTAAGGAATATAAATATCTTTTTATATTAATAACTTTTAATAAAGTCGTTATTTATATAAGTAATATTAAAATATTATAAGCGTTAATAAGAATATTAAACTCCCTATTTTTAACACTAAGGTCGATTTCTTTAATTAGCTTATAAAATAGCTCCTACGCTTTATTATATAAACTAATTAATTAGAGTACTTTTATTATATTACTAATAAGCTTATATCCCCTATTTAAATTTATAATAAGGGAGTTTTTAATAATATTAAGTAATATAATATTAATTTTAAGTTTATTTAGGACTTATATAATTAGGACTAAGGTACCGCTCTTTATACTTAAGTTAAGAGCTAATTGAAAATATATATTACTTAGTACTAGCTTAAATAAGTACTTACTTTTATAGTTAAATAGCTAAGTAATAATACCGAGTAGTTCTATAAAATAACTAAAAGGAATATTAAAATTATACGTTTATTTTTATATTCTACCTTTACTAGCTACTCGGGTAATTCTTAGTATTATTTATATAATATTAATATATAGTATTAATATATACTCTTACTATTTTAATAGATTATTTTTTTTTAAATTTTCTACTTTTCTAACTTTCCCTCTTATAAAGTTTAAAATTATTAACGGCGAATTAAAAATTTATATATTATTATTAAAAAGCTTTAAAATATAAAGAAGTAACTAGATTACGTCTTTTATATTAATATTGTGCTTAATAAGTATATTAAATAGCTAAAGAATAGCTCCGTAGTTAGTATTAATAATAAAAAGTATAATAATAATACTTACTATGCACTAGAGTAGTATTTTATTAAACGTAGGGTATAAAATATTTATAAAAATACCCCGGCCTTATTAAGCTATCCCTTTTATAAATTAAATAAGATACTTAACGTCCCTACTTTTATAAGTAACAATAATAATAAGAGCCTAAAGTTCCCTTATTAGTTTTAGTATATTATAAAGCGCCTTAAGAATACGAACTTTAGTACTAATAAGTACTATTTAAAATACGTTATTAATAAAATTAGAGGTAGCGCTACGGAGTTTATTTACTTAATATTAACTTCTAATAAAATTATTATAACTAAGTAGCTATTTTACGGGCTTAAATCGGCTTATATTAACCTAATTACTATAAATAACGCTAACTATAAGCTGAATATACTTATAATTATACTTAAAAACGTTTATTAAAAGCGCTCTATATTTACTAAGCTTATATATATTAATAAGCTTTTTAAATCTTAATAAAAGTGCCGTTTTTATAATAAACTACTTCTCCCCGATAGAGTAATTTACCGGGGCCGTATTATATATTATATATTAGAAACAACTAGGTATATTACGCTCTATACCTAATTACTAATTAAAATAGCTCCCGACCTTTTATTACTAATCTAAAGGGCGAGTTATACTTATTTTAATATATATAAGACCTCTTAATACTAACTTATATAAGTAACTAGACCCTATATTATATACTCTTTTTTATTAAGAGTTAGAGGACCTTTTATATATTCTTTTATATTTATAATATAGTTTATATTAAAGAGATTTCTAGTTTTATAAAATATAATTTCTAAACTAGTATTAATATATTAAATTTTAACGTTTATATTAACTTAGCTATTTACGGCGTTTATATTCTTATTTAGCTAGATTTTATATTATTAAAAAACATTATATTATTTTTTAAGTATATTTATATTAGTTATAATAGTTAGGGTATTAAGGGGGCCTAATTTATCGAGCCCTAGAGGGGGGGACTTATTAAAAAGTATTTTTAATAAAATAAGTTCTTAATAAAGTAATAGTAATTTATATATTAATAAGTTCGTCTAATAAGTTTATTTAATAAATTTATTTAGTTTAAATAAAAAATAATTTTAAGTAATATTAAAAATAATAAGGATAAAAAAATCTTTATAAGCTTTAATATAAATAATTAAATATTAGCCCTTTTAGCCCTTTTTCTAAAAACTTCTATGTTATTATTAAAGTTTAGAACCTTTATAATTAAGGGCCGCCTTTAACCTTTATAACCGACCTTTATTATTAACCTTTTTAATTAGTACTACTACGTAAAGGGTAACTTACTTATTTTAAATTATATAGTAGTTTTTATATTAAAATTATTATATTATATTAAGTACGTACTTAGGG
>NW_026849728.1:0-5869 GCF_030869305.1 Colletotrichum tamarilloi
TCCTCGAGAGCCTGACGAAGCTGATCTTCGGTATATTGAGGCATTATATATAGAAGAAGACATGTGCAAAAGATGAGCCCATTTGGACGCGAATTGAAAATGTTGTGATAAAAGGAGGTTGGGGGTGGGCATTGGGTTGTGGTGGATTTTCGCGTTTTTGTGGGTGCCAGAAACAGGGGGGTGCCAGGAAGTGGGTATGTTGACTTATCGTTGACGTTTCATAGGAAATCATAAAAAAGCTAAGAGCTGGACACCAACATAGTGGAGCAGTCACACGAGGAATCACATTTGCGTGATGAATTCATCTAAACGATGCTCCAGAACGAATGAGACGACATTTGTCTTGCACTATGCGAGGTGCTCGGAATCAGCTTGCGGAAGGGTTGAGACGGCAGTATTCAAACCTGTCTACAGACTTTCTTCGTACCCAACTATTTGCGGCAGCTTATTTCGCTTCAAATTCACAACTTGTCGAGGATTGCAGGCTCTGTACACAACGGTCAACTCGAGGTTGACTTTTTGACTCATAAAGCGTCCCGGCTTCACCCACGTACCTACTGAAAACTCTTGCTTTCTTTTGCACATGGGGAGCTGAACCCGGAACTCAACGAAAGCCGCACTATCACCGGCCATCCACAAGACGTCTTACTAAGCAGTCCCATGGTTTACCGCAGTACACGAGCCGACTTGTGACGTCAAGCGACTGACTCAACTCCTTTGGACACCTCCCCATCGAAGACTCCTTCTTTCAGCAAAGCCACCCCAACATCGATAACCTGAGAGCAAGCTCTCTGCAAACATGTCACGATCCCGTAGCGGGTGCCTGACTTGCAAACGGCGCCATTGCAAGTGCGACGAGACCAAACCCGAGTGTCTGCAATGTCTCGGTCAGGGTATCAAATGTGCAGGCTACAATGTCGTATTGCGTTGGGATGCCGGCATCGCTTCACGGCGCCGGTATACAGGAGCGCTGGAACCGTCAGAGACGCTCCATATCGAGCCTACAGAGACGACAAGGCCGATGAGGCGCACGTCCAGAAAGCCATCTAGTGGAATAGTTTCGTCATTCGAATTGGCAATCCCACCAGAACGAAATTTCATAGGAAACACAAATGTCCCCTCAAAGCCGTTTCCAGTGGTTCGCTCTCCAGGTCCTGAGATGCCCAGTACATTGAACGAGGCCTTCCAGACGTCCCTGCAATCCCCCATATCCTCACTAGAGGGATTTTCATGGGCGGGCTGGACAGAGCAGGATCGAGATCTTTACGAAAGATGTACGTCTTCGATCCAAATAATTGTCAACTCAAGGCCGCGGACGAATATTTTCCATGGGCTGAAAGAATTCTGGGCTAACAAAACTTGTCAGTTGATCAAAGCACCATCTTTCTTCTATATTCAACTCATCGAGAAGACTGGTTCCGAACAAGCCTTCGCCGCCTTGCGAGTGATTCGGAAGCCCTTTGCTCTATTCTCATAGCCACCCATCTCTATGTGTCAAGCCCAGACAATCCTTCATCACTGTTCGAGGAGTACTACGTTCGCGGGCTACATTTATTCCGTAAACAGCTTGAGAATCACGACAGCAGCATCAACGTTGGAGTGATGTACGCCGGGCTGTTCATTTGCACGCTTAATGTGAGCACCCCTGAAGGACCTGTATTTGATTGTCGTTCATATTCTAACAATTCCCTTCAACCAACACAGCTTTTCCAAGGCACACCGTGGTCGGTTCATTTGGAACTAATGATGACCGTCTATGGCCTAGGAGGGAGTTTGCACGCGTCTGCAGTCCTAGACAATCCTGAGACCCACTTTCCCCTTGAACTCATGGCAGTGATGGACATACCGACGTTCGTACGTGGCCGTTCCACCACGACACTATGCCTGTGGCAGAGATTGAGACAGGGCAAGAGATCCAACAATACGGAGCAGGATGATGGGATTGAAGGAGTTACTAGTTTGCCTAGGTCACTTCTCGATATCTTCTCGTCTATTCAGACTGAAGCTTCAGAAAGTGCCTTCATTTCATGGCCAGGAGAGGTTGGAGAAATACCTCAAATCCATTTATGGGAAGCTTATCGCTTTGCGGGGATCCTCACTGGTCGGCGACTGAGGAAAGACCCATGTCTTTCATCGCTAGCTCTATCCACGGAGGTCATCGTCGGTCGCCTTGTGGCAGCCATTGATGCCCTCTGCGACACGCGGAACCGACCCGAGTATAGCCACTTGCTCACATCTAACTCGCTCCTATATCCATATGTCGCGGCACGGCTAGAAGTTGCCATCTTGCGACATCGGCCCTCCTGGATGGAGTCGCTGCGCCGAGCTTGCGGTATTTGTCAACCCTACGGCAAAACCGCGAACGCAGATAATATTGCACGCATGCTGGATGAGGCTTGGGAGGTGGACGACGATGATTACGACATTGATGAGCAAGCCAGACGGAGAAATGTGGAGATTGCACTTTTTTGAGCGACCGTCTCCTGGGCTCAAGACACGGATTATTAGTAGATGGGATTGGAAGGTTCGACTGCCCCATAGTTACACTGGCACGATCCGGTAATTATCGAAATTCTGTTTAGCTCGCTCCCCAGGGTAAAATGACAAGGGTTCGCCGGGTACGTTAAACCGCTTTGGGTATGTCTAAGAGCCAATGATGTGTCTGCTCTTTATCGCCCTTCTCGGAAGCGGGTCGTCGCTAGCTAATACCCCAGATTCGAGTTGGAGTGGAGTTAGTGCTTATCATTCAGCAGCCAAAAGTGGACGTCCAGTTAAAGCTCTAACGAGGAAAATGGATACTTGGGCTCCGAGTTCTGAGATATTCAAAAGGGTGCATTGCCGTGGACTGTGATTGTCGAACATGGCACATGTTGAGAAGGTTTCATTCTACGGCCCTCTCGTGCATAACCTCGACCCAGAATCTCAAGCAGTTAGAAACTCGTCAACAAGCAGCACCATGGATGGGCCCCAAGGAGACACGTACCTTCCTCCTGGCAGTGCCAGACTTTTGTCAGGTCAGTTTTTGACCTTCCGCTGTCTCAACTTGCTGTACTGACATCGTTTGTCATAGAAGAAGAATCCACTCTAGTCCTAATTCCCACCCCAACCTCAGACCCTAATGACCCCTTGGTAAGTCGTTTGCGGCTGTTCTCTGTTAGTTTACGACTTTGTCAACTGACAAACTGACTATGTTCAAGAATTGGAACCTAACCCGAAAATGCGTCAACACTATGTTCGTGCTTGCTGTCACTGTGGCAGTCTTCGCTGCGTGAGACCCCTCTCCCCCATCTATGCCCCAAGAAATGGGGCATTTCAATCGATTGAGCGACTATTCCAATGACACTCGGCCTTTAGAATGACTATGCAGATGATATTCTGGCAGCAAATGACGGTCGAGCTGGATATGACCTACGACGAACTCAACGCAGGTGTTTCTTTCAATGTCGTCGGACTCGCCCTCGGATGCCTTTGCATCATTCCCTTCACAAAGAAGTACGGTCGACGATCCACATATATCTTATCGACCGCTATAATGGCTGCAACATCCTGGTGGAGCAGCCGATTGCGTACGGTTCCCGAGATGTATATCACGAACCTACTCTACGGCTTGGCTGGATCAACAAACGAGACCATAGCCGAGATGACGGTATGACTGACATATGCCCTCACTGACCACCAATGGTTATTGAAGTTCACTAACGCGCTATTTTTCTTGCCAGATTGCAGATCTCTTTTTCGTTCATCAGCGAGGCCTAGCAAACGGCTTTTACATCACCGCCGTCATGATCGGGAATTTTCTCGCCCCCACACTCGCCGGTCTCCAAGCAGCTTCGATGGGTTGGCGATGGGCCTACTACACTGTCGGGATCTTCCTGACGCTTTTGTGTCTCTTGTTTTTGTTTTTCTTCGAAGAGACGAAGTATGTGCCCATCTCTGTTGGATCCTCAACCACTGAAACTCCAGATTTGGAGGAAATAGCGAATAAACTACACGAAACGAAGTGTGGCTCAGCCGCAGCAAACTCTGCCAGCGATATTAAACCTTTCGAGACACATCCCATTCAAGACATCGAACGAGCCGAGCAGTCGACCCCGCTGCCCAATACGTACTGTCAACGTATGCGTTTGTCCACAACAACGGACGAACCACTGGTCTCCAGCTACATTGCGCCTTTCAAGATGGCCCTCTTTCCGCACGTACTCTTCTCAGCAATCCAATGTGCCAATGCGGTGGCATTTCTGGTCGCGCTGACAAGCTTAAACTCCATCGTTTTCGCTGCTCCACCATACAACTTCAACACAGCTGGAGTAGGTCTCATGCTCATCGGCCCATTCGTTGGCAACATGATCGGCAGTCTGTACGGCGGGATATTTGGTGACTACGTTGTTGTCAGGCTCGCGCGTAAGAACCGGGGTATCTTTGAGCCTGAAATGAGACTCTACGTACTCCTGCTACCTGCGTTGATCATGGGCGCCGGAATGATAATATTTGGTGTTACGGCAGATTTGGTCAGTATGAATCGTATTGCGTGATCAAAAAAGGATTGTGAATAAAGTAGCTAATCATAGAGTCTCTCAGGGGATGCACTGGATATATCCGAGTATCGGTGGTGCTTGTTTTGCTTTCGGCATGAGCTCCATGATGGACGTTAGTTTCACGATCATCATTGACACCTATAAAGCCGTGAGTCACTCTAAGTAAAGAAGGATGCCATGGAGCAGGGTTGAATTTATAGAGTAACTGACTGGCATAGGCTACCGCGGACTCCTTTGTGTTTATTACGTTCATCCGCAACGCGGGGACTATTGGAATACCCTTTGCCATAGTACCATGGCTTAGCTCAATGAGTCTCACTAGTATTTGTATCATTTGTGGCTGCATATCTAGTTCTGTTTGCTTGCTCTTCATCCCATTGCTCATCTGGGGACGACGCATTCGGATTGCATCGCACGTAAGATACCAAAAGATTGTGGCTGAAGGCGGGGGTATTCAGGGCTCTGGAAGAGCTTAGGAAAGAGAGTCAATGCCCCTTGTAGACTTGCATTACGCACTAGGTTGGAGTTGAGAAGCCCATCTTTAAATACAATAAGTTCTGTAATCCTATTCCAAAGCTCTTTTCACCCTGATTCCGTAGCCTTGCCGACCGCGACTGAATGCGTCTTGCGAGACTGCTAAAGACGACAAAAGCTCAAGGCAGAAGACCCGCTAAAAAATCGCTCAAATGACGAAGAGATCGCGAGAAACAGGCGGACGGGGAATTCAGATTGCGAGATGAGCCGTTGGACAGAACCGACGCAGCCGGGTAACGTTTTACGCCCACTTCAGATCAGTGACACATCCAAATTGACAAGCGAAATTTCAATAGGGCGATGGTAGCTACATCTCAGCCTCGAGATATCATTGACTACCGAATCAGGGTCACAAAAAATAACAGTATGGCACGAAGCGAGGAATCTAGCCGCTCAGTAAGTAAGAGAAGTACTTGAGCTGAGACGATAAGAAGGCCGTGTGTGATTGGCTCCTAAACTTGCCTAAAACAGTTTCGTGGCCCACGGTTTTAGTTCAGCGATGAGCAGGGATTCAACCAAGTACCTAGCACATTCGAGTTTCCAACTATGTGTCGCCACCTCGTGTAACCAAGTCACCTTGCTACGAGATCCCGAAGTCGGCGAGTCGGGAATAGAGAATAGAGAAGTTTATTTCAGATTTCGGTTATTGCCTCAGATGGGACAGGGCTTGTACCAGCCCCAACCAGGGCTAATAAATTCCTCACCTCCCCATCACCTCAATGGTTAGGGTTAGGGTTAGGGTTAGGGTTAGGGTTAGGGTTAGGGTTAGGGTTAGGGTTAGGGTTAGGGTTAGGGTTAGG
>NW_026849729.1:0-5792 GCF_030869305.1 Colletotrichum tamarilloi
CCGCTTGTCATCAAGGATTCATGGCAATATCCCGAGCGCGATGAGGAAGGCGATCTTCTGCGTGAGGTGACGGACAAAGGCATTGTAAATGTGGCCCGGTATTATCACCACGAAACGGTCCGGATTCGTGAGACAGAGGATGACATCTGGAACAACGTTCGACGTGGTCTTGATGTTACGGCAGCGACGAATTACCGGCCGGGACGACAGATACCACCAAGCAAGATGGTAAAAGATGACCCGCGGAAGGGCCGTCCCGGCAGCAGCAAGAAGCGGCCCTCCAGCCAAATCGACTCCGCCTTGCCCCCAAGCAAGCGGTCCTGCTCCATGTCTCCAACAAAGGTGCGAAGCACCCCACCCAATCGGGTTCATCGGCGCATCATTCTCCGGGATTACGGCAAACCCATCTACGAGGCGAGCTCTCGATCAGCATTGCTTGCTGCCCTGGTATGCTGCATTGACGCTCACGAGTCTTTGTTCAAGGCAGGCATTCTCCATCGAGACATATCCATCAACAATCTCATGATCAATGAGGATAGTCGCAACCCATCCTGGCCTGCCTTCTTGATTGATCTTGACCTGGCCATTCGAGAGCCAAGAGAAGGATCCTCTGGTGCAAAGGGAAAGACTGGTACGCGGGCGTTTATGGCAATCGGGGCGCTGCTCGGCGAGCAGCATTCGTTCATGCACGACCTGGAGTCGTTTTTCTGGGTGCTTTTCTGGATATGCATTCATTATGATGCAGATGGCAAAGATGTTGGCCCGACCGGGTTTGATAGGTGGAACTACGAGAGCGATGACACGTTGGCTGAGCTCAAGATGGGTGTAGTTGCTGACGAGCAATACTTTCATCAAAAGATTACGGAGAGCTTCACTACACAATACCAGCCACTAGTACCCTGGGTCAAGAAGCTACGAAGGGAAGTATTTCCTAGTGGGCGTAAATGGAACAGTTCAGAGCCTGGGCTCTATTCCTCCATGAGGCAGGTTCTTGACGATGCACGGAAGGATCCAGAAGTGCTAGCAAACACGTAATGTCATATGAGACTCTACACTGTAGTCAAATAAGTATAGCACGTTCAGCTAAGCTACGAAATATCGTTCTTGTTGCCTTTCCAACAACTGCCGTCCGCATCGCCAGAAATCGATAAGACGCAGATCGTCAATCAAAAGCTTGATACCCCCAGTGGCCTGTTCACCCTTTGAACAGTCGGTGGATCATTTGCGGTCTTGACAGACGATCATTTCGGATATGGGCGAAGACGACCATCCAGAGGACGCATTAAAGCAAGCAAAACCCCTTTGACAATCAATCATACCTCTGATGTCCATCCTCAGGCGAAGGCTCGCGGTATCAGCAAGAGGGCAGCGAGGGTGCACATAACCTCGACTGACGCCGAGGCCAACGGTATCATTTCATGGTAACCTTGACCGAACTCGTGTTCATAACTAGAGGAGGGCAGATCTAGGCAGGTAATTATCTGTAGTAATAGATTAGCACAGATGGGCTTAGAGGAGGCATTCGACAAGGCTGCAATTTGGACGGAGAGCACGGTCGTGGGAGGTTGCAAAGCGAGGCATTCTCACCTCGGGTAAATCTGACCAGTCTCAGAGAAGAAGTTCGTCTGTAACTGGTCTCGGTGCATGCTAACCGAGTGGATGATACAGAAGCCGGGTATTTTTGACCATATTTTGTTTCGATCCTCTAGTGTGTTGTGTACGCTTTTCGCCGGCATCAGCATATTGCGCGGCTGCAATGTAATTACGACAGCTATTATCTAGAAACTATTGACGTCTTTGTACATCATAAAATGCGCCTTTGGGTAAACACTCCGCCGTACTACGAGGTTACCAACCGTCTTCATCCTCTTATCCCAACCAAGCAACAGCAAGGCAGGTGGGGTTCCGGGTTAAGGGTGGACTCGCGTCAATGCTTGCTGATCCCATGTCCCGGTCGACCGTTCCTTCGCCAATACCTCTTTGCCCGCCGTTTAGATCTGTGTTGCCTTGTAGCAGAGGACGAATTTGATTAGCCGGTGTGTGTGCTATTCCCACCAGGAGCGGATACAATCTCTAGGTATAAGAGCCACGTTCTCGCACAACTGGGTCGTCGACTGACTCCTACTTCACCTCACTTTTCCCCTTCTTAAGACCTACTTATCCGCCATTTTGAATCATTCCTCTGCATCACAGGCTCTCAAATGTCTTACGTCAGATGGTCCAGCATCCCGACATACGAAACCCTATTCGAAGACCTTGGCTACACTACGCCTAGCGAAAGGAAGAAGATCAAAGCGAAGGTCAGAAAATTCAGAAACACGTATTCAGCCGCCAGAAGTCTCGAATGCAAAGGCTTCACCAACTCGCACTTGGCCGAACACCAGAAGGAACTTGGTGACATTGTCGATGCCTTTCTGAATAAACACGCAGAACAGCTGTGGCCGTCCGACGAACATGCATCTCAGCATAACAGACTACAGTACCCTAAAAACGAGACTGAGTGGGTCCATACCATAGGAATCTAGTCGGACAGGAATTGACATCGGTGTGTTTCAGGATTAGAAAAGTGATCTTCAAAGTATTTTGTCGCCAGACTTACTGGGCAGGGAAATACTCGAAGAAGCGAGAAAGGCAGACAACGAAGGCGATGGACAACCAAGACTCCGAAGACTTCGAAGACGACGATCCAAATCCGGAAGACACAGACCGTACGGTGAAGGACGTCTCCAGCCACGTTGTAGGCGGGCACCTTGAGACCATACATGTTGCGCCTGTAACCACCGCGACAATCCTGCATACACCATGCATGGAAACATCGATACACAGATCTACGAAACGACGCGCACCCCCTGTCCGCGATGCTACACCTGCAAAACGAAATCGACGACGTCTTACAGCGTACATGAGCCGTAGGTCATTCCAGGACGATAATACCAACACCTGCCACGAGCAGGAGAATACCGTGGTAGCCGAGTGTCCGGCTCGAAGCTCATATGATCAGCCGTACGACAACGCAGACTCGGCCGACGGCCCCTCAATGTCAGCGAGTAAAGCTCGTGCCGGAACTAATTCCACTTGCTCAGTCGAATCTAGTATTGCCGACGAAGCCGAGCCCGTCCCAGATTTTCGAGCCTCGAAAGCAACCGCTGGACAGCAGTCGCCAGTTGGAGAAGATACTACCCGTGCTGTGTCCACGGACCAAGCTCTCGCAGAAACGGGCCCAATCGAGAGGACGACTGCGACCACTCAAGAAGAGTCGATCGCAGAAGCACAGGCAGCGAGAAGCTATGATCCGGTCTTACCTGTCTCACATAGGTTGATCCTCGGCGGCGAGGGAACGCGAATTTGGTCCGGTATGAACAAGACAGTTCAGTCTGCACCAGAGGTTGAGTTCACCTACGGCATTACCATCCAGTACCCACTGCACCTTAGGATACCGTGGACCCCCAGGGGTCACCTTGCTTTCAAAACCCTTACCGACATGGAGACTGAACTCAAGACAGTGCTGGAGGAAGGCTTGACCCGAACGACAGGCAAACAGGACTTCACTGACCTGAAGGACTTCCGGATTGAGTCGTGGCGTTTCGATATAAGTGGTCATGGCGCAATTTTAGATTTCGACGTCAAGGGTGGGATAGAAAAACAGTTCGACCACATGAAGAGAAAGGCAAAGCAGGAGATGCAACTAGCGATTCAGAGGTCACCGGAGTCGAGACCGTCGTTCAATATCGAGATTCAGATAGTCACCAGCCGAGATTCGGGGATCAGGCAGACGAGCGGCCGCAGCTTTGATTGGTAGCCTTTTATGTGTTAAATCGGATGTGTTTCCTTAGATGGAGAATCTTATCTTTCCTGAGACGAAGGTGGCCCGTTACAGTAGAGTTAACCTACTTTGTTGTAGGAGTTGCAAGGAGCAACAATCGGATAACAGAGGAAATTACACGTTCTGAAGAACGTCTTTATATCAACGTTGAAGATTTGGCCCGGGCTTCCATAAGCCAAAGCGTCGTCAGTCCACAAAATCCGCTCACGTAAAGTCAGCAAGGTGCTCTGGAGGCTTTTGATCTCGTTCCACCATGGAAGGTAGTCCTGACTGCCCCCGTAGTTTCCTATATGTATGGGTTCCATGTCGACTTGTTCAAGTTTCCACTTCTGTAGGGTAAGGCACATGGCCTGGAAGAAGTCGGAGGAATCATGATATCTGTCAGTAGATGTGGATGTCCTGCGTTGACCTGAAGAAATGCCGAGGAGCTTTGGGCGTCCCGAGAGAGGTGTGGTCATTGAGTCCGAAGCTCTCCGAATTTATATCTGGCTGGAGCTCTGCAGCTGGGAATGTCGTTTTGAAGGCTTTCGGCTTCTTGGTTGAGCATCTATACTAATTCAAACTTGCGTGAAAAAGTCTAGGTCGATCCCAAATGATGGCGCCTTACAGAAAAGTCTCCAAACCTCCACTTTCATAGACGCCTCTGCGTGGAATTTCTGAGGTTTCGAGCGGCCGACAAGACCTGTCTATACACCAGCAGGGTTATCAGATCAGCAGTCAAAGAACGACCTCCAGTGACACCAGGGGAATTTGCGAGCAGCCGGCTTCCGTTCAGCCACTCTCTCCTGCCCAGCAACAATCCAGATTCCCCATTGTTTATGGATTGGGACGTTTGGGGTGCAAGGTGGTTATGGCCGGACAACAACATGATTACGGGTCAAGCGTCTTACATAAGCTTTCCGGAATGTAAAGACCCCACACTCTATCGCCAAACTGAATTCGAACTCGAGAAAAGCCAGTGCATTTCTGCCCGACGGCGGCTGGTGATGATCGAATAAAGATTTGGTCCTTCAAGGCCCTTCCGTCATCCACTAGCATGTACTTCTTCGCAAAACCAGCAAGAATCGCGAGCGACCGCGAGATGGGAACGAGGCGGTGGAAGCAGCACATCATATGTCAAGGCTCACCGAGAGTTCATCTATTGTAAAGCCCGATAGGATGAAGCACTATAATTATGGGGATTCTCCAGCAGGCTGACTAGCTGCTGAGCGCCATCACATCCGGGGAGATGAGTACCAGCGGTTTAGAGAATAAGATCGGGGGGCTCTTGGTACGATTTGATTATTAGATGTGAGGAAGTGGTGTGTTATCTGTTTGGCTTGCGAACGATGAAAGCAAGCAACGCAGGATAATCTTCCAAGAAAGAGTATGTTGTTTGTTTGTTACTTTGCCACCGATCTCGCTTCACATGATATGGAGTGTAACAACTGAGATGCTGAGATGGATTGAGTGAATTGAGTCGACGTTGTTGTACACGGTTGAAAGAAATATCTCTTAGTCCCAGATTAAGCCAGGGTAATTCCAGAAGAACGCAATTGCCGAGCACGTGAAAAGAATGTAGGCTGATGCAAGTGTGTGAAGACCGATTGAGTTGGATGGAACTGAAGGCAGGAAAGCAATTGGATTGCCTAGTCACCTTGAAGAGTAGTATGAACCTTGAACAGTCTCATTTCATAAATCTGCTTTCTCGACCCGGCTCTGATCTTGCGCTGATGATTCTTCGAGTGCAATGCTTCGAGTGCACTGTCCTCTCGATTTTGTGTCACGACGATTGAATCGTAGTCGACTTGCCAGGATCGGAACCTGTGAGGTAGTTCAGAGCCATTTCTGCGGCGTCCTCCCTTGCATTGTTCAAGTTCTTCCCGTCGTACCAGAACCGGGCCGAGAGCGTGCGCCCGTGGACGGTCACCCGGCTAGACAAAGCCGTGCGTCCTCCTGCGAAAGAGTCAGTACCGCTCAAATAGCCAGC
>NW_026849730.1:0-5745 GCF_030869305.1 Colletotrichum tamarilloi
GATGAACGACGCTGAGTGCAGACAACGGCAGCACGACGTGTTCGTACGCAATGACTAGCAACACGTTATCCTGGAAAGAGGCACCACTCGAGACCCTCCAGTGTGCTCTGGCAGCACGATCGGCCTCTGTCGTCTTGTGGCGTGTCTCTTCCCTCGAGTGCTGAGGGGACGCGTCGCTGTGATTGGCAGTTCGCAATCTAGGACGCGTCGCCACCGCGTGTTGTGCCGCCACCTCAACTGCACGAGGCCGGGATAGCGACACAAATCGCTTGCCATCAGCCCTCGCAACGGTGCTCCAACACAGGTTTATGGGCTGGCACACTTGGACGCATCGTCAGGATGGCGTTGGAGCACCTGGTCAACGCAGCCGGAGCATACCCTGAACGAACGCCCGCCTGACGGTACCTCTGGCGCAGGGCTGCCGAAGTAGCATGCTCTTCGGACGAGGTGACAGCAAACATTTGCTAGCTTGCGCACCTTACGCCATTAAGCCCGCTTGTCAAATAGCGGAGACAGGCGAGCAGTGGCACGCGCTGACGGTACGCCTGGCGGCTGCGCCGTATCGTGGCCCAATTGCAGTGTCGTGACACGCTCCAAGATGGCTGCAAATCATAACGGGCGAACCAAAGCACCGATTACCGAACATTGGGCACCAACAGCACATGTGCAATCGACGAGGATGAGATCTTTAAAGTAAGCCATTGCATACTGTACGTCTCTCAGAAGACACCCTGAACGGGAATTGGTCTCAGACCTTGATAGTTCAAAAGAGCTTTTGCGCGACGGCTGAGATCAACCATGGCCAGCCCATCCAACTTCTGGACCCTTATGCTGAAGGCCGACTTCCATGGAACGATCGCGTCTTTGCAGCAGCTGACCAACATTCCATCCGAGCCACGAGCGTACCGTGAAGGGGCGACGCCACAAGCTCATACCAACGTTCTTTCGATCGAAGATGAAATCCAAATGACCAACTCGATTGCATTCCTTGCCCATCGCAACGAAGGAGCCAAGTTCGTGTCTACCGTAACCCTGCGTGAATACCCTGACCGACTGCAGGTTGTGCTCGCCGGCAACACAACCCCGTCATCGGGCGCTCGTCACGAGCTCGCAAATATCATGACACACCTGGGCAAGCTTAGCAGGAGAGGTATATCTTTCAAGAAGTCTTCTATGACTAAGGTCTGATGTGCTTGCAGAACGTATTAAACATTCGCTACGAGAGGAGCTACTCGACATGGTACTCCTCTTCAGTAGTAGCCGCATTCTCAGCCGACTGCGTCCGCCATGGATGGCACAACCCCGGCACTTTAAAGCACCGCAGCTCTCTTTGCAAGACAGACTACGGAGCTGCATGCTTGGAATCCGCGATACCTCGCAGTCTTCTACGCACATCACATCACTCCTCAAACGGTTGAAGGACTTGGTGAATACGTTGAAGCTTGTCCAGCAACACACAGAGATCAACGCCTCCCTGAGCGTCCTGAAGATGATTGTCATAAGCTGCGTGGAAGTCGCACGCTTAGGCAGCACAACTTCAGTCGAGGAGCATCTGAAGTCGTTGGGCGTTCAAACACGGTTCGCCGAGAGCCCGGAGATACGCCAGGTTGACAAGTTGGCCAGATACTGCTTCACGTGTAACGATCTAGCTCGTCTCGCTCGGAAGCCCAGCTATCGGCATATGTTCAGCAATATCGAAGTCATGGCTCTGGAAGCACCCTTAGGTTTTCGTCGTCCAGGAATCGCCCAATATTGCTTCGTGCACGCAGAGATCCAACAGATCTTTCATCTAGAACAGCAGCCACACACGCCAGCGCCGCGAGCAATTGGATGCAGCAAGTCCGCCTGCTATTTGTGCGACCTATTCGTTCGCACACATGGCACCTATGTGGTGTCTCATTCACATGGCCGGCTTTACGAGAAGTGGACTCTACCCGATGTTGACTGGATGAACGCCACGCAGGCGGACAGGTTTCAGTCGATGGTGCAAAGCATGGTGAAAGATATGCGAGAGGCGATACGAAGGCTCAAAGGCGGAGTACAAACCATCTCTCGCTATCCTCTTGAAAGTCGGGCGTGTCTACCTTTGTCTAGCGAAGCCACCTCGAGCCTCGCTGAACGACACGTTGAGACCGAGGAGAACGCGCTCCCAATACGGCCTGACGATGGCATGAGTGCAATACTTACCAAATGCCACTCGTGGCTCGTCATGCTGTCACCTTTCGTTCAAATCACGCAGCTGGATCTGCCGTGGCATCGGTTTACCCGGTTAGGACAAGAGCCGCTACATGTCCAAATCGACAGACTCTCTCTTCACATCGAGTTCGCGTCGACAGCGACTGGGTTGCTTTCAGTCTATCCTCGGCAAAGTGTCCCCCGTGAAGCGAGCAAGATGTTGAAAGCAGACGACATTCCTGTAAACTCAGATCTTCCTATTCAAGGCTCTCGAGCCTCACGGAAAGTGGCGCTCGGCATCTCACTTGATGCCACCGTGGCGATCCAGATCGAGTTCGAATGGGACACGCCTGAATACTGATCATGCTGCAAACAATGGTTCGTGTCGTATTTCTTAATGTGGCTAACTTCTCAACGACTATTTCAGTCGAGCATATCCTCGCAACGTGATATGCAAATGCATCTGGCAACAGTCCAGAACTGGACATGGTTGGCGATTGTCGACTTTCGCCAATGAGTGACACTGTCAAAACAAGAAGCTTCCTGCCATGTGAATCTTGACAGATTGTGAGCCATCATATCAATTACATAATGCCCATTGTACTCACCAAGGGAATTTGAGCTCTCGGCGCAAATAGTCCATAGTCGAAGTCAAGGCCTTTCCGTTGGTTCCTCAGATTCAAGATATCGCAGCTGTTGACGCATCATTCTGCTGAGAAGCCGGTGGTTCAGACTTTTACGGAAAGGCGACGACAGCTTCCAGCGAGTACCGTACCGCGTGCCGACCTTCGCGTACCCTGCCATACAGTGCAGCCCTGACTGGCTTTGCCAATTGCCATGGACAAATGCGCTCGATGTGACCTTAATCTGTGATCAGATCAGGAATATGGGTATCCGGGGGCCCGAGGGGCTGCAGGGCAAGGTCGACCAAAGCTATAGTTCGCAGTTTCTGGGTTGATGCAGCGGACAGGCAAACAGGGAGACTTCATTTTGGGGTCAGGTCTGCTAATAGATCTTCAGTATGGTCAGCAGTGGCATAATGGATGGGGAAAAGTATGGTTGTATTCTCTAAAGGCGATCTGCTGGACCTACAATAGATCTATCTGAACGAGTGGCACCTATCCCTTGTAGTGGAATCCTGGCTTGAGTGTGCGGTTAATTCAGTGATGACTTTATGCAGTGAGTTTCCTCGAAGCGAGGGTATCCCAGGTTCTGTCGCGCGACCTGTTACGCCGCTGCGCTGAATGCTCGCCAGTGAGGCGAGCATAGCCACGGCGTGTAGTCTGGCAGTACGCCCACACGGCTCAGCCATCTCAAACACTAACGACAGCGGGAGCAAATGAACACTTGTTACTTGTTGATGTGGAAAACACATCCCAAAAAGTTCCAGTTACGATGGTGTACGGTCGGAACCAGAATTGGCCTCCACGTTCTTAAGCGGATATTGTTCTGTTTTCTGGACCCATTCGCGAACGGGATACATCGGTGGGGCCAAGCTTGATTGACTCTCAGACTCCGAGATCTGCTTCTATGTACACTATGTGCGTTGTCCGAACTCAACTTGCATGAGCCCGATATCCGCTAATCGCGGAAATGGAGTGCTGGATTTCTGTCTCTGAACCTGGGATGGTTAATCAGCAGATTCAGAGGCTCTGCGGCCGGAGTCAAGCAGCCATGAACAAGGGGCAGGAATTCGTGACCACCTTGTCACCGCCATCTATGGATGTCGGATTATGCAACATGGGTCTAAGCTCTCGGACTTCAGGTGGAGAGGTCGTCAAGAAGGCTGCCACGAAACAGGGATATGCTCAGCCTTCTCGAGCTGCCCAACATGTTTGCGGTCATTTGAACCTAACTTCCATTTTCTACCCTCGATTTTATGGACGAAGGTGAAAAACGTGTAAATATTAATGCGAGCCCTATGTACCTTAACCGGGCCATGATGAACAATGTATACGAAATCCACGAAAATGGATGACAAGACAATGCAACTTGCGAAACTCATGTAAGAGAGAGAGGCGACGATTCTTGCGTTGAAGTTAGCCAAGAGTATGAAGAAGATAGTCGATCAGGTGATAGCCACCTCAGGTCAGTCTTTGCCCCTACTGAAGCTCTCTACCTTTGGTTGCTCACCCTAAATATAGAGGTCCGAGATGTTGGTCCGAGCATGAAAGTGAGCTTGCTTGTCTCCCAACTGGCTGCAGGAGGCTCTTTGGGCATCTTTCTTGAGCTTGATGGATCGTTTTGGAAGGTAATCGGACGAGAGGGAGGTCGAGTATGCCTGCAAAAAGTGGACGAAGAGCCAACGGGTCCAGCAGCCGGTGAACAGCGCTGAGTATAGTCGTCAGATGCTGTAGAACAGGATGACTACGCGCTCGGTCGCAGGTTTTAGCAATACATGGTCGTTTTGCTATTAATCGCGTTTCGTCTGGCCTCTCCTGCCCGGTCACTCGACGGGCCTTTCAGCGGCGCCTACTTGGAGGCAAGTTCAGGTAGTGCAGTCGCTAATGGGGTGGAGTGGAGAGCGAGCATAGGGCATAGACACAAAAAGCCTGGTATCAGTCCATAGAGAGCGGTTGTCATTTTAAGTGTGGTGAAGCCATACTAACACGTTGCTGATGGAGGAGGAATGGTGGCCCTCCATGCCATTATATTCACCCAAGACAATAGGTTTCATAGCCCAGATAGTGATTCGGCATGTTAGACGACATCGTAGGAGACTTGTGGAAGATTAACACCTTAATCGCGTAATATGCATCAGCGCGTGCGACCACGACAGGGCGACAAAATCGCCTCTGGACGATCCAAGACAAATGTTGTTGCAAGATCCATTTGCTATGCTCTCTATCCAAATGTGCAGTAGACCCACCCATGTCTCAGCATCTTTGGCCTGTGAACTGTGGGTGCTGCTGAGTTCACCACCATAGTTTACAGTTGTCCACTCTTTTGGAAGCCGTCAAGATGTAGCTAAACAGAGCAAAGGTCAATGAGCCAGAAAGATCATCCACAGATTGTAATGGGTCAAATACCATTTACAGAAGGCATGATTATCGGGATTCCGGATTTCCTTGGTTGCTTCCGCCACCAGGTCCAACATTTCTTGCGGCGGGGCTTCGCGACGAGATGCAAAGCATTTGGCCTGCAGAAACTGTCTGAGGCACCAATGAAAGCGTTTGCCGCTCTCTCGCTCATTTTCAGATTGCCTGTAGGGATTGATCGGTAAATCAATCGTTGCGCATGTAACGTCGAAACCCTGATCTCGAAGTAAAGCCTCGATTTCCTGTTGATCAGCTTGACACTTATCGTACTGACGGAACTTCTCTGCCCAGGCCTTGAGAGCCGAGTCTGCTGGAAAAGACCTCTGCTCATCGCCGCAAGGCATAAGATCAACCATTTCGACGATCAAGCAACCACCCGGGTTGAGATTGTTGTAGGCAATTTTAGGGAAGTCCTGCCAATCTACGATGCTCTCGACGACTCGCGCGTGAATGATGTCGTAGGGACTGCCTTTGCGCCACACCCTTTCGTCGTCTCCTATAGCAATGGTCAAATTTTCCGGAAGTTTGTCCC
>NW_026849731.1:0-5632 GCF_030869305.1 Colletotrichum tamarilloi
TATACACGATGACATTTCCAGACGAGAGATGGGCTATGAAACCCCTTGCGGGGTTGATGGAAGGTATGAATCACATGCCAGCGGTATGGTGCAAGCTGACTTGTCTAGGAACTTCTCTGGAGGGCAGAGCCAGCGGTTGTCAATTGCGCGGCTGTTACTCCGAAGGCCAAGCATTGTTTTGGTGGATGAAGGTACCAGCTTTCAGGATGTAATCACTGAAAGCCTCATCAAGAAAAGTTTTTCGAAAAATCTCGGAGGAAGAACGATGGTCATTGCGGGGTAAGCGACCTTACACTCCATAATAGTCAGTCCCACTCTAACCACAACAGGCACCGGAGCTCCTCAATCATGGATGCAGAGGAGATTATCGTCCTCGGAAAGAAAGGATCCATCCTACAGAGAGGCAGTCATGATGAACTCTTGGCGTTGAAGGGCGGGAAATACTGGGAATACTGGCAAAATCATCTTGGAAAGTAGACCCAGAATAGAACGAAACAATGGTATACGGTACAGTACGATGGCTCCAGCACTTCCTTGAGTAGTTGCTCCGAGGTGTTTATGCCCTCAGTCCTGGGCCAACAAAACCGTGGGACGAATGAACGCTAGTCCCAGCAGATTCACATGAATGGTCAGCTAGGAGATTCATCATTTTATTCGTTTCTACTTCGATCTTTTTGAGCTTAAAGCTTTGGTTGAGTGCAGGTGCGTAGTTTTCCATTGTCAGGACGTTGAGATGAGCTTAGAGACAGCCAGTCTTTGACTTACCCGGGCAATGGGTGAACAACTGGCAGACGTATCTTTGGTGAGTCTCATGGATGGAAGAACGGAGGGGCCTGATAACTATGACATCTTCTCTCTGATATGTCTACTTTTGTTTGATATCACATTACTCTTTCGTCCGCGGAGAAAGAATTTTGACAAGTGTGGTGAATTCAGATTCAGTGAGTGTTAAGAGAGCTAGGTGTATTGCAACAACCCTCTCGTTGGCACTTGCAACGCGTCGACAATCTGCTTGGACCGGATTCGCAGACTCCGCTCCGGCTGTAGCATCCGTGACACGAGTCCTTCGACAAGGTCGTCACGATCCAGCGTCTTTCTGGGTTTGTCAACGATTTTAAGTTATGCTATCATCTGTCCTTAAGCGTCACACGGTGAGGTCGAAGAATGGGCGGGTTCCCGTCACCAGTTGAAGGCATCGGAGTGAGAGCGATTCGGTGCTGGTAAGCCATGAAATCCAGTACCTTGTATCCCACGTGCTTGTTCATGTCACCGAGCCACGGCTGGCGAAGATTTTCACGGCGAGTATTGGTCTTCAAAATGGCGGGGCAAGCTTCCTGCAGCCTTGAACCGGACACGTCGATTTTTAGAAGCTGGCGTGTCCTAGCTCCCGCTTCGAGCTTTTTGCGTATATGATATTGGACGCCCTTGATTTGACTGTCCAGGTCCAACCAGTCAAGTTTCCTTGCTCGTCGCTGTCCTCAAACCTCGGAGTGCCTCCACGAGCGGAAGACGTTGGAGACGTGCCGAGATATAAGTGCGGGATTAAGTTCTTGGTATCGCCCAGGATTTCTAATCGACTGACAGCCCTTCAAATTTCGATGTTGGTATCCCATCACATATCGAATTGTTCTGTTTGCTCATCAATCCAGCTGGCAGAGTGATCGGTGATGGCAAGAATTTTCACTTGCGCTACCCCAAGTCGCTAGTGAGGCTGCGATTTGAGCTGTGATCATCCTCCGTTTGCTGCGGGAGAATAACTGAGAAGGATACTACGTCTAGAAAGGATATTCTGAGTTTGATTGTTCCTGTGTAAAGCTATGTATCCTGAAGTTCCGCCATCTGGAACACATCCTGACTTCCTCAATGTGCAGGCTCTGGAGATACGCAAAGCATTCCTGAGTGGCGTGGCGAACCTCCATTCTCAACATGAATGACTCAATCATTTCCTGGGGTAAATCTTGGAGTAGTGGTATGAGTACCACCAATCCACTGAGTCCCGAAAATTCATCTCGATCAAATAGATGTTTTGATCGTGGACAGGCCGTGATAGTTCGAAGGAGACGACGTACGTACCATACCTATCAGCAGATATTCCACACCAAACGCTAGCGCACCCAAGAAGTCTGATTGGTACTCCTAAGCAATCAAGACGGACCTGACCCAGGCATGCTTCATGGCCATCGATATAGTGAAGAAGTAGGCCGATGATCCTGGTCCGTCCACCCATACTGCGCACACACGGTAGTATATCCTCCACGCCATCCAAAGAAGCTGTCGAGTAGAACCAAGGGGTTTGTAAAGTTGATATCGGGATCTTGTACGTTGGCTGTGGAAGGCTGATGGAATGGCTTGACGCCGTCTCTGGGCTTGGACTCTCGAATGCTACATTACGTATTCCGACAGGCGATTTTTCGATGAAAATTCGGGTCTCCACGTCCTGAGGTAGCACATCTATTAGAGCAAGCCGCGTCCGTGGCTGCATACTCAGATGCGGACCAAAGACCAGAGTTCGGCCGTGGCTTGTTCTGAACTATACACATGTCAGTGCAAGTTTTCTCATAGATGATAGCACGTACGAGCAATGCTAAATCTAGCCTTTCGGAACCACGAATCCAGACTTCGACTACTTTTTCATTGCGGTACAATGGAAAATAGAGCCAAATACCATTGTCTCGATTTTGATACGTCGAAAGCTCTTCCTTCAGGGTGTGTGTATGAATCGACATGATTCGCGTATCCCAGTGGACGGAATATGCAACTATGCTTGGGTTGTTGCACAACACTGCAGACATTTTGGTTGCTTCAGGCGACCTCTCAAGTTGAACCATACGAGGCATTTTAGGTGGGGCAATAGCCCACAGCACATTTGTCAGTTGCTGTTGTTTCAACGTCGCATCTTTTGGAACGAAACAGCGGAGTTTTGGGCCCTACATAGTGTTAGTGGTATCTAAGTAGCAGGCTCAAGAAGCTACCTTATTCTGAGCCACAAGTGTGGGCGAACTCTCAAGATCCATGGCTCGCCACCAAAGATCTCGGCAATTCTCTACGGTCGGAGTGGAACCACCGCAAAATGATATCAACCTGACACCGAAATAGTCCTCCGCAAGATAAATAGTCGTGACTGTCGACATAGATTTGGGTACGTACATGAGCTGAGTGTGGCAATCATCGTTGTTGTTGCTTAGCGACGACAAGTACGAGCTGCCTTCGAAATCCGTGAAATGACCCCATATCTTGGATGATAGTTGGATCGAGGACTCTCCACTGGGCACAGCGCGAAGGGCTCTGGCGCATTCCACTGCGTAACTCCGAAGGCACAGACCAGCAATTAAAGAACATAGCTCGCGGGGCAGTCGCACCAAGACTTTGTCTAACAAGACAGACAGCTTGTGGTGAAGCCAACTTCTTCGGTCGTCTTTCTCGTGAGCCGTAGGCTCGTACTCGAATGCCAATACCTCAATGGCTTCCGTGACAGGCCAAGGGGTTATCTGATTGGCACATTCAACATGACAGCCTGTTGTTTTCCCGTCCAGGTGTGAGCAGTCTCCAACACAAGTGATATATCTCGACTTCTGTAAATCAACCATGATCCGCTCATACACCATCTCCTCGGAACTCTGGCCAGCCTTCACTATTGTCAAGTCAGAGAGGCAGTGGCTAGAGATTGAACCAGGCTCACCGATGATGATAAGCTCTCCATCGTGAAGCCTAAACCTGCACAAACCACATCGTGGTGTGATGCAAAAAGTGCTCATAGCAGCAAGGACATGGAACCGTAGGAGGGGTGGTCGGGAATTGTAGTTCAAGTTCTTTTGCGGAAAAAACTCAGGTGTGCAGTCTCAAGGTTTATAATGCCACTGGGCATGTGCCATTGGGCATGTCTTAGATGACTCAGCATTTGACATTTGCATGCCTAGGCCCGGAAGATCATTGTTCAAGCCGCCGGGTGGTAAGTGCCTCAGGTAGGAAATCAGGCACTAAATCTCAATCGCGTTCTGCGAGCATGGGAACATTGTTAGATAATGTTAGATAAACGATGTTGATTTAATGCAATACCACTGAGGTTATTGATTAAAGAGTGATTGTTGTGCTTGATTGAGGGATTCCGTCCCATCCCGGTCCAAGCGGGGTTCTGTCTTATATTTACCCATTATCACCGGTTCTTGTATATTATTTAACGAATTTCTAGTATCCCTTTATCCAGATATAGTCGTTAATCCAACAAACATAGCCATACCTGTGACTAATGTTTGTTCATCCCGAGCCTTTATTTAGAACCTTCGTCACCTCGCCGTGGGACACAATGTAGACGCAGAAAGGGAAATACGTATTGATTTGGTCTTGAGGGCCTAACTAATCTGCATACACAAGCCATATAGACGACACTGAGAGGAAGAATAGACACGATTAAAAGTCTCAATGTCTTTCCATGTTTCGTGGCTTGTAGCCCCAGTACTTTCTGTCGGCTTTCCAGGTCCACACTTCTCCATCCCGAGTGCGTTGCTTATCCCAGTCCTTAAGCTCGGTAATGTGAGATCTGCCTTTCTTATGCTTTTTGAAGATGAACTTATCGCTACTGAAAGTATGCGGTTCATAGACGATCTCAATCCGATGGGCATTGGAAGAAGTTGTGCGTCGACTCTGACTCGCCCCTTGGGCCTGAGAAGGACCGGCTCCAGCTTCTGGGTCCGTTTCTTCAGGCTCCGGCTCCGAAAGTTGTCCTTGCTCCGTGTCAACTAGCATTTCATCTTCTTCATAGCCCTGGAAGTTTGCGTCAGAGGTCTCGTTTGGCAGATCGTTTGCCGACTGATCCAGATCTTGTGCGAACTGGTTGAGCTGACTCTGTGCCAGCGGGTCCAGCTGGTCCTGGTCTGATACTGCCGTGGGTAGGATCGGCATACCGTTTTTGACTTGATCGTAGTAACTCTCTAGCAAATTTCCGTTGTCGGTATTCAGGTCGACGTATGCACTGCGTCCTTTGCGGGACCCAGATTGAGGGCCGTTGTCCAGAGGCAAGAGGCTTAAGTTGACTGGGTCTACCCACCAAAAGCGGAAGCACAAGGAACGCTCAATCCCGATAACTGTCTGTACGAAGAGGCCGAGAAGGCTATACTGCGCGATAGACGCCCGAGCATTCGCTAGTGCTTGGTCCTCAACCTCTCGTGATGAACCACCTCCTCCTTTGATCTCCACCAACAATCGCGGAATGAGCGATCCAGGTGAACTGTACAAAGGGCTGTAGTCGTAGATGAGCACATCAATTCGGAAGTTCCTGCGCGCTCCTGCGTCCGGAGGCTGCTCAAATGTTGGGCAGAAATTGTTTTCGATTCTAAAGCAAAGTATGACAAGGTTTTGTAACAGAGCAGCAGCTCCGTACTCGATGGGATCATGCCTCCATTTTTCGTAGAGCCCTGAAAGTGGTGGGTAAGTCAACATACCCACTTCCTGGCACCCCCCTGTTTCTGGCACCCACAAAAACGCGAAAATCCACCACAACCCAATGCCCACCCCCAACCTCCTTTTATCACAACATTTTCAATTCGCGTCCAAATGGGCTCATCTTTTGCACATGTCTTCTTCTATATATAATGCCTCAATATACCGAAGATCAGCTTCGTCAGGCTCTCGAGGA
>NW_026849732.1:0-5575 GCF_030869305.1 Colletotrichum tamarilloi
CCGTTGCAAACGCAACCCTCTCACCGGCTGCAAACATGCACATGCAAACGCAACTGCCTCATTCTACCAGGGGGCTGCACTTGCATTGGTGTGTTGGTTGATATGAAATCAGCCAACAGCCTTTGTCCTGTTGCATTCGGCGTTGTCATGCGAACGCCATGGTGATTACGGGCAGGCTCTCCACCGGTACCGCAGCTGAGATGTCAGCCAACAGCATCGCTGCGGGCTCATATCAGGTTAGTAAATACGAATTTACGTGCCTATGTTACGTAGGCAAAGCACATGCGGGAGGCTCTCTGGCTTTTCAGCCGGTCGGGTGCCACTTGGGTCTGGCACCTTGAAATGCGGAGAATGTCGCTATCTTGGTCGAAACGCCTAGCTGCCTTCCAACCATGGTCCTCCTCGGCGATTTCACTATGCAACGCAAAGGGATGCCGGCTGCAACACCTCCCGCGGCCTGATTTAACAGGCCTTGGGGGTGCGTCGTATCCGTTGTCGATTCCAGCTGAACAGGGTAATTATGCCTTGGTTGTCTGGTCTCCCATCGATCCAACGTCAATTTGCCCAAGGCCAGCTATTCGATTCTCAATCCTTTACTGACGTCGCTAATTTAGCTTTTAGTGGAACTCCCCAACGTTCAAGTAGAGACAAAACTCAGTTGACTCACCTGTGCCCGGATCATGTGGCTGGAAAGTTAGTCTCTAGAATGCCGTTGTTATGGACAATCAACGATGAGATTGAATTCCATCGGGCCATCGTCCAACTATCAAAACGGAGGCAACCCCCTTCCCCCCTCCCCCCCCCCGCGCCAGGCAGTCAACGCCCGGCATCGATACTGGTGAGGTTCCCAATTCTCGAACCGTATTCTGCGACTCGAAGACGAGATTCAACTGGCCGACCATGTGGCTTTTCTGGCTCATAGGTCCGAAGGATTCGCGGAGATTGCGGTAGTTTGCGTTAAGGAACAGCCAAACCATCAAGGACTTATCTTACGACTTGCTCGTAACGAGCTCCAGCTAAAAGAGGCGGTCGAAAGTATACGGGGTCTATTTCGGGTTCTGGAGGACTGCGCAAGTGAAGGTATGTTGGTTGTTCTGCGTGAGGTTCGACAGTAGCTGAGTAATCAAGGCCTCAAAGGAAGCACTATACAGGATCGACTCTTCGATGAAACACTAGCAATCAATGAGTATCGGATTCTGCAGAGATTGATGCCGTCCTAGTACCCTGCACCATCTCACTAGAGTGTGAAGCATAGACAGAAGAGGGCATCGCTAAGTAGCAATCCCTGGGCTATCTAGTCCCGTCTACCCTCACGGCTTTCAAACCTTGAGGCCTACACGGTATGCAACGCGCATGTAAGAGTTCTCTCGAAAGTCCGCCAAAGCCGTCATCGCAATCATTTCGCATTGTCCGAACTTGCATTACCAGGGACGGGAAGGGCTTTGTCAACCTTGACGGGCGCTCAGTTTCCCCCAAAGCACTTCGACCCCACTTATGTTTCTGCCGTCCCCGCGGATCTGATTCCCAATTCAGCGTTTCTGCCATACCCAGTTTGATCCTCCTATCTGCATGGGTTACTGCACCTATCAGCGAGCTTCGATGCATTCTGCCGCCCCGGTTTTATTCTGCCATCTCGAACTCTTCTTTCTGCCGTTCTTTCTTAGGATTCTGCCGCGCTTTTCTGCCGGCCGTCTAGACCTATCCGCCTTCCCAATTCCGGATTCTGCCCCCCTGACATTGATTTTCTGCCGCTCTCAGCCGTGCTTTTCTGCCCGCCCGCCTTCCAACCGTTTGAGGAGACGTTTCTCTGTTAGGTTGTTTGTCATGTATCCGTGATCCTCATTTCGACCGATGCGGCCAAACGCGGGCTCTATTCTTCACAAAATTATCTCAGTGGCTCATCGGGCTCCATTCGCGTCCCTCATGCCAATTGACTACTATCGTATCAGGCCAAAGTAAAAACCCCTACCAAGTACCTGTGGCACATTTGGTCGATTATCTAAGCAGAGGTACCCCGACCTCAACACGCTGGGCTTCAGCCAGTCGAGTTGCCCAGGCCAGTGGGACACTGCCCGCAAATACATGGCCAAGAGTTCAACTTGCCAATACAACCATCGTAAGTTCCAGACGAAGCCCTCTGCTAATTCCGTAATGATCACAGCAACGGACCACATCTAGCATGAAGTCTACTTGGCCTTGGGTTGTTGCCTCTACGAATCCGACGAGGCAGAACGGCGGCAAAATTGTTTAAACCATATGTACGAACGAGTATTGATAGCCGGATACAGAATCAACCCCCGCCCTATAGCGACAGGACACGTATATTAAGGCATTTCGATCGAACCTGACCATCGCTGTTTGCCGAATGGCCCCAGCTGACTAAGCAACTGTGCCAAGGCACGATCCAGCATTTACGGTGCTTTGCTTACTGATCACTGGTGTCTCAATTTTGCTCGTGTCTACTCCTCCAGCATCTGCGTATGGAGTATACCGACCTTGACAAATGCTCCTTCATGTACCGGGATGAGACTTTGGCAAGAATGCATCTACCGAACGACAATGGAACCTAAAGGCATCTGCACCAGGGACTAGATACCAATAGAGCGGAGGGACGTGCTCTTCCAAGGCGCTTTGCATGCTTAAGCCTGCTTTACCAAGCATTAAAATCCAATGGAAATGACGCTGGTGGCATACTGTACATTGGCCTCTTACTATGCTGCAGGGTGCCGTAGGAGGCCGACCTCACAGGCCCGATTTCAAAGCCAGATGACGCCAGCGAACTAGACAATTCGAGTACCGACTCTTGGTATGCAAAGCAGCAACGCCTAAATCTGGGCGGCGACCGTTCGTTTCGCGCTGCCATCCTCAGATCTTTCACATACGATGTCCATCCTCACCACACCTGGCTCACGACTCTAGCTGCATTGTTATCGCGCATGGTGTAGTTTTCACCCAGCAAACCACAGTCTTTTCTGCCCATAGATCCGGGTTACCATCAGATGGGGAAGAACGAACACCCACGGAAAGGAGAGACGGGGAAACCCCACCTGGATCCCACTTCCCCCGGGCGTGACGCGTGGATGTGGGAGACCGTGATGGACAGCCGGGTGATTCACCGTGTCAAGCATCCTGTGGAGCCATCGGACTCCATGGTATCCAGCGCAGCAGATTCCGAGCTGGTTTGTATCTATAATTGAAAAGCTAGCCAGAATCTGAAAATCCACATGCACGGTGGGCCTCAAGTACCTGGGGACAATACTACATGACTGACTATCAGTAGGCTTTGCGGCGGTCTTGCAGGAGGTTTCCTTACCGATTACGGTGCCTGAAGACCAGGCTACGCGCTCGATGAATGACAGCACGGCGCGTAATCCTGAATGTTCCTTTGAGCCGCTGTTTCGCGCCACAGCATCGATGAACCCGTCATTCCGCTTTGACGAAGTCGACATCTTGGTGATTCGAAATAGTCTCAGAAAGCTTCTTGACTTCTGCCGAGGGCGGCGACAAGACAGCTTTCGATTCAATCTATACCTGATTCACCGCACCCTGATTATCGAGCGTTGCGAGAAGACCGTCAGCAAGCTGACCGGCGGTTCGCAGAATTCTGGGTGGGGCAGGAATTTCGAGCGCACCCTCACTCGATACCCGCCTGGGCTAGAACACAGCACGGCGCATCACCGGGCTCTTCGATACCAGCTGCGAGATCTCACGTGTGCCGTGCGTTTTGAGGTAGATGCATGCTACCAGCGGGAGGTCGAGGAGGGCGGTACTTCACAATCTTTGGCACGCGCAATGAGTCGATTGCAGGCCGATGATAGCCAAGGAAGAAATGCTTCTGCCAGCCAACAGCCAACACAACGAGTGCCGATGGCTCAAGCGAATGCCGCAGAAATCAAGACAGCAGCCAGACGCAAGAGCCCGGGGGCATACATGCCGCAGCTTTGGTTCGGCAGAACGCCCTGGCTTATCCTCGGACAGCACACAAATGGAACCTTTGAAAACCTGAGAATCACCGACACGGCGGCTCTGTTTGCGGGTTGGGAGGAAACGCACCTACTCGACCTTCGCAAGTTGGCTACGGTCTTGGCACAACTACGCGAGGCCGTCCGGGAGAACGGAGGCAAGTTTTGCATTGCGATCCATGAGAAAGCCACAGAGACGTCAACTATTAAAGTGTACCCTTCATGCGTTGCGAAAGAGGCTGTTCCGGAAAAATTGAAGGGCGAACTCTGCAGTTGACAGGGAGCGGTTTGTAAGACAGCGGTTCACTTACACCTTCAGGAATTTAAAGCCATCTACCTGCATTCTAGGAAGTGATATCGAGCCTTGCCAGTACTCGCCCAAAGATCCACGCTTGTATTTCAGCTGTTTGCGGGAGGGGGCGTTTCGTACCGTACAATTGTGCTGGCTTGCTCATGCTATGGGGGATGGCGGCATTCATGCCTCTCACCTGGTACGCCGAGAGCAATCAAACCAAGGGTCAAGTATTGAGCAACTGCCGTACGGAGGTCGGCATGCTTGAAGTGGGCTTCCACCTCCGCAGAAGGCTCCGCCAGATGAAAGGGAAGCGTCTCAGACTCGCGCCAGTCAAGCCTCACGAACACGATCGCCTCAACCGTCGTCAATAGACCGTGCTCGAGCAAGCCTTCGATCATTAGTGACAGGTCTGCGTGTGATGGCGGCTGCGGTGAGCCTCTCCGCGTGATACTGAAACCGTGCGTCTGGGTCAATTGATGTTGATGTTGTCTTCCGGTCTACCACTTCCTCGTGTGTGTTCGTCGAGCACAGGTGGTGCGCAGGTGGTGCGCAGGAAGTTGAGCAGGTGGTGCGCAGGAAGTTGACGCAGTGATTTATACTCGGGAATATAGAGCATCGAAGAGCTGCTCGAGTCGTCATCGTCTTCGATACGGCAGACGCAAATCTAACGGCCCGTAACTGTTTGAGATCGACTTGCTATTGTGCGTTGTGGAGGGAGGTGTCGATGGGATTTGCGTTCGACGACCTTCGCCGCTGCGTCGCTGAGCGCATGCGGGTGGTTCTCGAAGACAAGTCCGTTGACTAAATCGACCGCACTTTGGACTTCTTTTGCCTTTTTGAGCTCATCCATGATTGTTTTGACGGGGCCCTCGACAGCTTTCTCGTCAGTGGTCTTGCGCTTCGCGATCCTGCTTTCTCGGCCGGACAGGAACGATGTGCTTCCGAAACAGCGTCGGTCGGCAAGGGAGTATAGTAGGGGGTGCCGAAGGCGATGCTCAGTTGGCGCGAAGTCGAGCTATGGGCGGAGACTAGCGAGACACAACCTGTTCCGCGGATTTGTGATGGAGCCCTTAGAAGTCAGTCTACGGTCTGTTTCGACGGTGAATTTGGTAGAAGCCAGGGAATGACAGGCAGGGATGTGTTCGTTGAGTGAAGTAGGCTGGGTTCGTTGCTCTGCCGCCTCAGCGTGTTCTTGTTCTCTGTCAGCACGTTCTTCCGCAGAAACTTGGCCAAATCCTCGGCATCTCTTGTTCGGCTCATGATGTCCTTGGTTGGTGTGGTTGATAAGGTGTGCATTCAGTCTTTCGAAGGCTGGAAA
>NW_026849733.1:0-5461 GCF_030869305.1 Colletotrichum tamarilloi
CGATCCCAATACGAAGTTCGCGAACATCAGGGATATCCATCGGGCTCAAATCGAAGCGGGTGAAAAGGAGGTTATCACGGCTGAATCCAGCGACTCTGAATGCCCTAGTGAGGCTGGCAGCTGTATTGTAGTGGGTGTGGTTGAGGATCAATAGTTAATAGTAATGAGGAGGTTGGGTTGTGATCCCATCGTTTTTGTGGTGCCAGAAACAGGGGGGTGCCAGGAAGTGGGTATGTTGACTTATCGGGAAACTATGACATGATACAACCCCTCGTGAGATCGAGGAATGCAGACAATACAGCCGGATGAAGCTGCATGAGACTCTTATTGAATTATCAATGCCCGTTGGTAGCTCCATTTCTGTGACCATTCGAAGAAGGAACGAGGCCTTTTGTCGAGTAACCCAAGGGCATGCCAACCAGGTACTTCTGCTTGCTCGTAGGTGTGCCATCCGCAGCCTGACCTTGGGCACCTAGAATGTGAACCTGGGCGTCCTGCTGGAACACAAGGATGATGTCGGAACCTCCAAACTCAAAGTGAGATATCTCGTCGCCCTTATTGATGTTCACATTCGGCTGAATCGGGTATTGCTGTCCCGGTCCAGGCTGCCACTGAAGATTGACCGACGAAACCTGGGCCATACCGATGGGCAGCACAGCGACGTAGCCGAGAAGAGGGTTTTTGATGATGACGCAACCGCGGGCTTGGAGAAACTGGTACCCAGCCTCGTCGGGCATGCTGAGGGTGCTGTTTTCTCCGTCACCTTCCTTTTTTGCTTGGGCGTCTGGTGAAGTGTAGCTACGATGAGGCTTCAGCTTGCCGGTTTCGGGATCGACGATGACCTGCAAGTATGCCAGGCCCTTGATCACGTTGGCCTCGACGACAGTTCCAGCCACAGGTGCTTGTTGGCGATGGTAATCGTAGGTGTTGAGGTATGCATGCATAAAGGTGCCGCCCTCGAATTTGTCGGCGTACTGACTGCCGGCGAGGAGGTCTTTGATGTTCCAAGGGACGTCTTTGATCGTGATATCGTTGTTCTGATCAACGGGCCAGGCTCCGTCGAAAGTGCAATCGGCGGGGTAGACCACGAGACGGTTATAGTCTACATCCGAGGGTTCACCCGCGCTGATGGGTCTCTGGCCAGGCTTCAGAGAGCGAGCAAAGAGCTGGTTGAAATTCTTCCAACCCCCGGGCGGCACGATCGCCTCATCGTAGTTGTATCGGGGTGAGTCTTGGAAAGTCTGGATTGCTGCGGCGTTGATCGAGGTGCTGGTGTCCATCCAGCTTCCAACCTTGTTGGCAAAGTCGATTGTCCATTGGCTCAATGGTAGGGGGGCCTGCCCGACAGCGTTCGGGGTGATGGGTGTCGAGTATGGGGGAATGTTGATGGGGCTCTGGTCGAGAATAAAGTAGAGAACGCAGAACGTGTTGTAGATGAGCTTCCCGCTGCAAATTTCCGAAGGCACCCAGTTCAGCATGGCACTGAGGAAGCGGAGAAAGGTGTCAGCGTCCTTGATCCCCCAATCGCGCAGCTGCGGAATTTCTTGGGCAGTTGCTGCGTTCACGGCCTCTTGCAAGAGGGTCAGATTGCCATCGAATATATTTTCGACGAGGCTGGTTTGTATCCATGGGTCTACTTTGGAAGATAGAGGGAAAGGGGCGGGATCGGGCGGTGAAGATTTCGGAAACATGGCTGCGCTGAGATTGTGATGGAGAAGATCAGTCTGGATTTGAAGATAGTAAGGTAAGTTAGCTAAAGCAACTTTGGGTGAGGAATGATAGAAGAAAGATGCCACAAAGCCAAGGTTTGTCAATACTTTATAACCCTCGAGACGAGTAGCTCTCTCGAGCGTTGCCGAGCTTAGAAATGCGATTGCAGCGAGAAGAATCACGAGACTGCTTCAGCTGATGCTACTAGATGCTAGCTTTGCGACGTTTGCATTCCGAATCTCTCGTGTCTGGACCATTTGCTACCAGTATTCCTCCTCATCGGTCCATTGTGAGACAGAGCTGAAAGCCACGTACTCAAAGAAGTGATGCCTAGACTGCAAACATCACCACGGAACTTGCGCTGTGGTACTTGAGCTGAAGGTAGTAGAATGCACATCGCTCATCTACCGAGTACCGGGAATATCATGATTCGCATGGCTTTTGCTGGAACGGCCCAACCGCTGATGTTCTCTTCGTCGGGTGAGTGAACACGACATGTTGGTGGTTCGTCCCCAGACTCGAGACATGTGCCATTGCCTCAGCTCCAATTAGGACTGAGACAGCGGGCGGCAAGTAAGAGCTCCCGCGGCCGGAGTAGGACTGATGTGCTTTGCTTTGATTTCTGTGGATGGACTAGATCGAAGGGACACTCAGGGTCTGGAAGCTCTGTAGCACGAGCTCTCATGTCAGTCCCGGATCGCTTACCCTGTAGTATTGATGTGGTCGGTATACTCGTTTTCTTCGGTGACTGAGAGACCAAGAGCTCCCGTGTAGGAGACGCAGCTGCCATGAGCCGATCGTCTAGAATCAAGTTCTGAGACGGCTCTGCAAAGTTTGCCGCAGATAATAACATGGTTTGGGTTCTAGGTAAATCAAGGTACCCTACTTTAGGAAAAGAGTATTGAAAGACGGTCATGCTGCGTTGGTACATGTGCTAGAGCATTGCCCTCGGCCTCCGATATTGCAGCCAAGCTCTGTTCGGCGCTGCGAACAACGTTTACCATAGAATTCCGCAGCAGGTACGCTTGGTCCTGCCACCGGAAAACATAGCAGGCACCAGTATTCCAGAAATCATTTGTAATAAAATGGTCAAGAATGGATTCCACTTCCCCTTGAGTAACCTCACCTGAGTTGTATGATGATCAGATCAATACCTTAGTGGGCAAGACCTATGTGCCTACAGTTCTTTGGTACTTATCTTCGGTAGGGAGGTTCGTGTCCGTTTTCACTGAGCAATGTCAAACTGTGTGGGCTGGGAATCTGGTCAGGTAAAGGTACCTAAAGTAAGTAAGTAGCGGTACTACTGGGTCAACGTGAAGCAGCAGAGAAACTTGCTTTGGGGGAGATAGGGGCTCTCAAGCCGCTTTAATCTCCTTCCGCAGAAAACTGTTATTGGAGGCGGGAGCGATTCTGGATTTTTTTTCATAGCCGTGATAGGGACGAACCCAGCGAAGGGTTCCGGAAGCCGGGGAAGAAAGAGAATATCGGTACCTACTCTTGCCAATAGATCATGGTTTCCCTTGGGAATCGGAGCCATCCAAATGAGTAGAGGCTCGAGAAACGAGGCAACCGTGGTTCAATCTATCATCTCCAAGATCTCAGGTAGTCCTGACTCCAGACTTGGCATGATAATGGTGAAGTCTGGCCTACCTGGGAAATACGTTTGGCACTGTCCGCAACTTTCCGTAATCACAACAAAGCTTCAGATGTGGCTTTTAGAAGAACACCCGGCAAACTACTGAACGGGGAGTTCTACCATTTGAATACGAGGTACATGTCCTCAACGCATGACTAAGAATGTCGTGGGCACAGGGTTAATACCAGGCTCATGTTATGTATTGATCTTGGTAAGGTGTCGTTCTGAACACATAACTTAGGATAACAGAGATCGACAGGCTGAATGGACCCATAACAACGTTACCTTGCATCCGGTTGCTGCCGGGGCACTTCTTCTGCGCAGTTTTATCCCTAGGAAATGACAGGTAGTGTCAAGTAATGACATGAGTGCCTCAGTAGCGGTCATGCTCTCTCATCGCTTTTGAGAAATGGATCCCACTAGCCTTACTTTGACCCCATAGGTGTGTCACAGTCCTTATCATGGAAGCACCAGACTTCACTTACGTGCAAGTCATTCGCTGTCAACGTTGTCCTTCCTTATTCGGAGTCAAGGCCTCATATATTACCGTGTGTGGCCAAGTCGGGCAACTTCGCCATGCCGCACGGCCCCTTCCGTGAATACGGATGAAATACAGACGGACAAATGGATTTCGTCCATCCCGAAAGAGGTTGATTTCAACTTGATCATGTACTTATGGCAGGCTAAATTCAAAGTAGGCGATACGTAGTCTGTAACAACCCACTGTTCGCTTGCTGGTAATTGCCCGAGGAAGGACGAAGCCGATTGGCCATGAACATCAAGATGCTTGTCAACTGCACTCTAAATTTCTGCTTCCCCATACCGCCGGATTTTGTATTTCATGCCAGGGCTACCCTTTTTTCTGTTTAGAAATACTGCTGCCTCGTGCGGAGACGGTACAAAATGCTGCTGCCTTGAGGGTGGAGGTTAATGTAGTAGGTCGCGGGCCTTTAGGCGCGCTTAACGCAAGGCGATAACTGCCACTCTGGGATATAGATGGTCCACATTTAGAAATCCTTCAAATTACTGTAAGGCTTTGCGGCAGGATCATTTGGCACATATTGATTATGTCTGCATGAGACGTGAGCCTACGGAAATACCGGCCTAGAAGTCTTAATGGTCTTCGTTTTAGACTCAAAGTTGGGACTGAATCATGAGCCATAGTTTCATGGACAGTGAATTGACTCCGCGTCACACCTTTAGCTCATTCCAATCTACTGCCAAGTCAGAGCAAGTGATCTCGACCTGATTGTATCTCCCATGGAAAAAGTCGGGACAAACATAAAATCAAGAAACGCCATTGGGGTAATTATGACAAACTCGGATGCAATTGGCCAAGTGCTTGTCGTTCATGCAGGGGGCAGAATGCAAAAGACTTCATCTGGAGCTCAGCCCTCCTTGAGCCAGGGAGGCGCCCATCGCCTTTCCGCTCTAGGGATGTGTTAAACTGTTGCCTAACTGTTGGTTCCACGATTAATTCGTCGTAAAACTTTACGAACCACACTTTTTCCACACCAACGGTTACTCCTGGTTCACCAGCATCCACGTGCGTCCATACGCAAGTGAGCAGCACTATCGTCGTAAAAGGAGGTTTCACTCAGGCCATTGACGGCTGCCGAGTTGTGGCGAAGCTGTTAATGGGAGATCGACTCAGTGTCATTGTAGCCAATCTTCAAAACCCGATACGAATGGGGAGGCAGCCAGGCCACAGGTGATGAGTTGAGTAACTAGCCGCTTGATGGGGCTGGTCCCAAAGAGTGTCTAGCATCATGTCCCGTACCTCCATCGGTCTAATTCTAAAACCTAAAGAATGGGTTTGTGACGATGATTTGTCGAGTCAGGAGAGATGATCCATGGTACAGGCCAGCAAGGTAAGTCAACATACCCACTTCCTGGCACCCCCCTGTTTCTGGCACCACAAAAACGATGGGATCACAACCCAACCTCCTCATTACTATTAACTATTGATCCTCAACCACACCCACTACAATACAGCTGCCAGCCTCACTAGGGCATTCAGAGTCGCTGGATTCAGCCGTGATAACCTCCTTTTCACCCGCTTCGATTTGAGCCCGATGGATATCCCTGATGTTCGCGAACTTCGTATTGGGATCG
>NW_026849734.1:0-5437 GCF_030869305.1 Colletotrichum tamarilloi
GCAAGATCGGAGCCGGATCGAGATAGCACATCTATGAACTGAGACTGTTCAAGGTTTATACTACTCTTCAAGGTGACTAGGCAATCCAGTTGCTTTCCTGCCTTCAGTTCCATCCAACTCAATCGGTGTTCAAACACTTGCATCAGCCTACATTCTTCTCACGAGCTCGGCAATTGCGTTCTTCTGAATGACCCTGGCCTGATCTAGGACCAAGAGATATTTCTTTCAACCGTGGTCAACTACGTCGACTCAATTCATTCAATCCGTCTCAGCATCTCAGTTACACTCCATATCATATGAAGCGAGATAGGTGGCACAGTAACAAACAAACAACATACTCTTTTTTGGAAGACTATCCTGCGTTGCTTGCTTTCATCGTTCGCAAACCAAACAGATAACACACCACGTCCTCACATCTAATAATCAAATCGTACCAAGAGCCCCCCGATCTTATTCTCTAAACCGCTGGTACTCATCTCCCCGGATGTGATGGCGCTCAGCAGCTAGTCAGCCTGCTGGAGAATTCCCATAATTATAGTGCTTCAACCTATCGGGCTTTAAAATAGATGAACTCTCGGTAAGCCTTGACATATGATGTGCTGCTTCCACCGCCTCGTTCCCATCTCGCGGTCGCTCGCGATTCTTGCTGGTTTTGCGAAGAAGGACATGCTAGTGGATGACGGAAGGGCCTTGAAGGGCAAAATCTGAATTCGATCATCACCAGCCGCCGTCGGGCAGAAATGCACTGGCTTTTGTCGAGTTCGAATTCATTGTTGCTGGGCAGGAGAGAGTGGCTGAACGGAAGCCGGCTGCTCGCAAATTCCCCAAGTGTCACTGGACGTCGTTCTTTGACTGCTGATCTGATACCCCTGCTGAGGTATGGACAGGTCGTGTCGGCCGCTCGAATCCTCAGAATTCCACGCAGAGGCGTCTATGAAAGTGGAGGTGTTGAGACTTTTCTGTAGGGCGCCATCATTTGGGATCGACCTAGACTTTTTCAGGCAAGCTTGAATTAGTATATATGCTCAACCAAGAAGCCGAAAGCCTTCAAAACGACATTCCCAGCTGCAGAGCTCCAGCCAGATAAAAATTGCTCAACAAATGGCCTGAGGCATCGGAGAGCTTCGGACTCAATGACTACACCTCTCTCGGGACGCCCAAAGCTCCTCGGCATTTCTTCAGGTCAACGCAGGACATCCACATCTACTGACAGATATCATGATTCCTCCGACTTCTTCCAGACCATGTGCCTTACCCTACAGAAGTGGAAACTCGAACAAGTCGACATGGAACCCATACATATAGGAAACTACGGGGGCAGTCAGGACTACCTTCCATGGTGGAACGAGAACAAAAGCCTCTAGAGCACCTTGCTGACTTTACGTGAGCGGACTTTGTGGACTGACGACGCTTTGGCTTATGGAAGCCCGGGCCAAATCTTCAACGTTGATATGGAGACGTTCTTCAGAACGTGTAATTTCTTCTATTATCCGATTGTTGCTCCTTGCAACTCCTACAACAAAGTAGGTTAACTCTACTGTGACGGGCCACCTTCGTCTCCGGAAAGATAAGATTCTCCATCTAAGGAACCACATCTGATTTAACACATAAAAGGCTACCAATCAAAGCTGCGGCCGCCCGTCTGCCTGATCCCCGAATCTCGGCTGGTGACTATCTGAATCTCGATATTGAACGACGGTCTTGACTCCGGTGACCTCTGGATCGCCAGTTGCATCTCCTGCTTTGCCTTTCTCTTCATGTGGTCGAACTGTTTTTCTATCTCACCCTTGACGTCGAAATCTAAAATTGCGCCATGACCACTTATATCGAAACGCCACGACTCAATCCGGAAGTCCTTCAGGTCAGCGAAGTCCTGTCTGCCTGTCGTTCGGGTCAAGCCTTCCTCCAGCACTGTCTTGAGTTCAGTCTCCATGTCGGTAAGGGTTTTGAAAGCAAGGTGACCCCTGGGGGTCCACGGTATCCTGAGGTGCACTGGGTACTGTATGGTAATGCCGTAGGTGAACTCAACCTCTGGTGCAGACTGAACTGTGTTGTTCATACCGGACCAAATTCGCGTTCCCTCGCCGCCGAGGATCAACCTCTGTGAGACAGGTAAGACCGGATCATAGCTTCTCGCTACCTGTGCTTCTGCGATTGACTCTCCTTGAGTGGTCGTAGCAGTCCCCTCGGTTGGGCCCGTTTCTGCGAGAGCTTCGTCCGTAGACACAGCGCGGGTACTATCTTCTTCGACTTGAGGCTGCTTTCCAGCGGCTGACTTCGAGGCTCGAAGACCTGGGACGGGCTCAGCTTCGTCGGCAATACTAGATTCGTTGGTTCTGGAACGAGTTTCACTCGCTGACACTGAGGGTCCGTCTGCTGAGTTATCGTTGTCGTACGGCTGATTAGATGAGCTTCGAGCTGAGCACTCGGCTACCACGATATTCTCCTGCTCGTGGCAGGTGTTGGTACTGTTGTCCTGGAATGACCTACGGCTCACGTACGCTGCAAGACGTCGTCGATTTCGTTTTGCAGGTGGATAATCGCGGACAGAGGATGCGCCTCGTTTCGCAGATCCATGTATCGATGTTTCCATGCATGGTGTATGCAGGATTGCCGCGGTGGTTACAGGCGCAACATGTATGGTCTCAAGGTGCCCGCCCACATCGCGGCTGGAGAAGTCCTTCACCGTACGGTCTGTGTCTTCCGGACATGGATCGTCGTCTTCTTCGTCTTGGTCGTCCATCGCCTTCGTTGTCTGCCTTTCTCGCTTCCTCGAGTATTTCCCCGCCCAGTAACTCTGGCGAAGAATAACTCTTGAGATCACTTCTCTAATTCTGAAACACACCGATGTCAATTCCTGTCCGACCGAATTCCCATGATATGGACTCACTTAGTCTCGTCTTTCGGGTACTGTAGTTTGTGGTGCAGAGATGCATGTTCGTCGGGGGGCCACAGCTGTTTTGCGTGTTTATCTAGAAAGGCATCTACAATGCCACCAATCTCTTCTTGATGTTTGGCCAAGTGCGAATTGGTAAAGCCTTCGCATTTCAAACTTCTGGCAGCCGGATACGTGTCTCTGAATTTCCTGAACTTCATTTTGATCTTCTTCTGTTCCCTTGAGTCTTATAACCAAGGCGTTCGAATAGGGTTTCGTATGTCGGGATACTGGACCATTTGAAAGGAGCAGACATTTGAGGATCCGTGATGCAGAGGAATGATTCATATGTGGGATGTATGGGCGATAAGAAGGAAAAAGTGAGGTGAAGTAGGACTTCAAGTCGATGATCCAGTTGTGCGAGAACGTCGCTCTAAATACCTGGGGATTGTATCTGCCCCTGGTAGCAAGAGCCCACACACCGGTTAACCGGGGTTCGTCTCCTGCTACAATCTCGGAGTCCATGACACCCAGCAACATTTCTCTAACCATGGAGAGGCCTCAGATCTAAACGGCGGGCAAAGAGGTGTTGGCGAAGGAACGGTCGACCGGGACATGGGATCAGCAAGCATTGACGCGAGTCCACCCTGAGCCCGAAATCCCACCTACCTTGCTGCTGCTTCGTCGGGATAAGAGGATGAAGACAGTTGATAGCTTCGTAGTACGGCGGAATGTTAACACAAAGGCGCATTCTATGATGCATAAAGACATCGATAGTGTCTAGATTATAGCTGTCGTAATTACATCGCAGCCGCGCAATATTTCGATGCCGGCGAAAAGCGTACACAACACGCTAGAGGATCGAAACAAAACATGGTCAAAAATGCCCGGCTTCTGTATCATCCACTCGGTTAGCATGCACCGAGACCAGTTACAGACGAACATCTTCTCTGAGACTGGTCGGATTTACCCGAGGTGAGAATGCCTCGCTTTGCAATCTCCCACGACCGTGCTCTCCGTCCAAATTGCGGCCTTGTCGAATGCCTCCTCTAAGCCCATCTGTGCTAATCTATTACTACAGATAATTACTTGCCTAGATCTGCCCTCCTCTAGTCATGAACACGAGTTCGGTCGAGGTTACCATGAGATGATACCGTTGGCCTCGGCGTTAGTCGAGGTTATGTGCACCCTCGCTGCCCTCTTGCTGATACCGCGAGCCTTCGCCTGACGATGGACATCAGAGGTATGATTGATTGTCAAAGTGGTTTTGCTTGCTTCGATGCGTCCTCTGGATGGTCGTCTTCGCCCATATCCGAAATGATCGTCCGTCAAGACCGCAAATGATCCACCGACTGTCCAAAGGGTGAACAGGCCACTGGGGGTATCAAGCTTTTGATTGACGATCTGCGTCTTATCGATTTCTGGCGATGCGGACGGCAGTTGTCGGAAAGGCAACAAGAACGATCTTTCGTAGCTTAGCTGAACGTGCTGTACTTATTTGACTACAGTGTAGAGTCTCATATGACATTACGTGTTTGCTAGCACTTCTGGATCCTTCCGTGCATCGTCAAGAACCTGCCTCATGGAGGAATATAGTCCAGGCTCTGAACTGTTCCATTTACGTCCACTAGGGAATACTTCCCTTCGTAGCTTCTTGACCCAGGGCACGAGTGGCTGGTATTGTGCAGTGAAGCTCTCCGTAATCTTTTGCTGAAAGTACTGCTCGTCAGCAACTACACCCATCTTGAGCTCAGCCAACGTGTCATCGCTCTCGTAGTTCCACCTATCAAACCCGGTCGGGCCAACATCTTTGCCATCTGCATCATAATGAATGCATATCCAGAAAAGCACCCAGAAAAACGACTCTAGGTCGTGCATGAACGAATGCTGCTCGCCGAGCAGCGCCCCGATTGCCATAAACGCCCGCGTACCAGTCTTTCCCTTGGCACCAGAGGACCCCTCTCTTGGCTCTCGAATGGCCAGGTTAAGATCAATCAAGAAGGCAGGCCAGGATGGGTTGCGACTATCCTCATTGATCATGAGATTGTTGATGGATATGTCTCTATGGAGAATGCCTGCCTTGGACAAAGACTCGTGGGCGTCAATGCAGCATACCAGGGCAGCAAGCAATGCTGATCGAGAGCTCGCCTCGTAGATGGGTTTGCCGTAATCCCGGAGAATGATGCGCCGATGAACCCGATTGGGTGGGGTACTTGGCACCTTTGTTGGAGACATGGAGCAGGACCGCTTGCTTGGGGGTAAGGCGGAGTCGATTTGGCTGGAGGGCCGCTTCTTGCTGCTGCCGGGACGGCCCTTCCGCGGGTCGTCTTTTACCATCTTGCTTGGTGGTATCTGTCGTCCCGGCCGGTAATTCGTCGCTGCCGTAATATCAAGACCACGTCGAACGTTGTTCCAGATGTCATCCTCTGTCTCAAGAATCCGGACCGTTTCGTGGTGATAATACCGGGCCACATTTACAATGCCTTTGTCCGTCACCTCACGCAGAAGATCGCCTTCCTCATCGCGCTCGGGATATTGCCATGAATCCTTGATGACAAGCGG
>NW_026849735.1:0-5386 GCF_030869305.1 Colletotrichum tamarilloi
GGCTCAGAGTGTTCGGCCACTCTTCCGACTGACATCAGGTCCTTAGGCCCTCCATTTAGCCTGGCTCGTTTGGATGCGTTTCCAGAGTCCTTAGTCGAGCTTTTTTGAGTTGTATGGGGTGTTGACAAAGAACGTTTCCGAAGGGACGTATGAGAGGACCGTTCTTCATTGTTTCGCTTTTCTGCTCGATACCTCTCGACTATCGCTTAGGCTTGTTTTGTAAAAGCAGGTAGAATCTTGCCTTTACCAGGCCATTGCGCTAGAGCGTCGTTAAACTGCTGTCGCTCAGTAGAGAGTATAGTTATGTTAGATACAAACAAACACAGATAATAGACTAGATCCCCGAATTCCTTTCGTATATTAAAAAGAGATTTCTGAGCTAATTAGTACCGACTTCTCGTTAGTTAAGCAGCTATCGCATGGTATAGTAGATTACACAGTAAGATAGCCATACGGTCCAGCCTTCCGCTCAAGTCTTCATCGGAAAATCCGTGCTCATACTGGTCCAGGAAAGTTATAAGGCTGCTGATATGCCTAGCCATTGTATGGATCTTGAGAAAAGAGGGAGATGAAGTGCGCAAGCCTGTGCAACACGCTGTAGAACGATGAATAAATAGAGAATGGATGAGCGGGGAATACTCGATACATGGATGAGCAAGGAGCGGACTAGACGTGTTCCTCGGCGTCTAGCCGCTCAACTCCTATTTGCTGGAGGCAAGTGGCGCAAATGAAGAGGCCTGTTTGCCAATCGTCACCTTAGAGACCGTGCTGAAGCTGCGTCACTCCACCAATGGTATTGTCAAGGTATGTACATAGTATCCACCCGTTCATACATCTCTCGACTATCTATTCATATTCATCCATCCATTCATCTATCTTTCATTATATGAATGCTTTAAAATCGTACGTCCAGAGACATGATAGACCGCTATATGACTCGTCCGTAGATGGTCCTAATTTTGGCCGAGAACAATTGACGACACATAAGCGGGCTACCATTCTGGGACTGCTCTCGAGTGGGAACAGCGACATGACGGCTGAGAAACATGACCATCACGAATGCTGCAAGTGCATTGGTCTAGCCGCTTTCGAGCGTCAAAAGATCACGTCTATCCTTACGAAGTGTTGCGGTACATTGCCGATGAGAGACACAAGCAGCACGGCGCGCAAGTACAAGAAATCACCAACAGCTGGCAGATACAGCCCTTCGCACATCACCAGTTTGGTCGCGGGCTCCAAACCCCCTGGCAGAACTTTGCGTTCGTGCACATGCATTGTGGTCATCACATTCGTGCTTAGCACATCTATCCATCCGCTTTACATTTACCATATCTGACTCATCTGTTCATCACACGCCTACATGCGCCCAGCACGTTTTCTTAGCCAGTCTGTCTATTTTGGGAGCGGATCGTCAAACGGAACATACATTCTTCAGGACACTCAAATATTTTGAAGTGACTCAAGTGGGATATTGGCCCGGGGAATTTTCCCGTCCTCTTTTAGGCCGCAGCTTCATCGGCCTAGCCATATTCTAGCTGTAAGAGATCATCCAATTTCCGGTACAAGTCGCAGCGCACCGTTCTCAAAAGTCTCTGTTGGTGGCGGAGGCGTCTCCGGACATAGCTGTCCATTAATCCTAACCACCAGACTTGTCATCCTACTCAGACACGCCTCTAACGTCTATAGTGACACCTAACTGACACGCTCTAAAAAGGTCTAGGTTTTTATGAGCTCACGACAAAGAAGTCGGAGAGACTGTGCACCAGTTACACACGATTCATCACTGATTGGGGTCCAAAAAAAAAAAAAAACGACGTTCAAGTGTTATATAACTATTCAAAGAAAGATGCTTACCAGCGGTTTAGAGTGAGTATTGCGCAAGTCGAAAAGAGAAGTAAAAGAACGCTTCCTCACGACGTCTACGGGTTAAAGCATCTGATCCTGTCCATTTTTTGAATAGAGGCTAGGGCAGCGGTAGAAGGGGAAATGACTGAACGAGTGAATGTATGATTGCAGGATGTATAATGCATGGATGACTATCTATTTTTCACCCTGTGTGGGGGATTCTGTTTATCATGGCCTGGCGGGCTAACTCTCGGCCAACGACAACCCTACCGAGCCTTAGAATAGGTGATATAAACTATATGGACCACCGTTAATATGAGAAAATGATAATATAAGACCAGAAAGCTTATCCGTTACTATTTATAGAGTATTATGCTTCGGTTCTACTAGCGAAGATATAACCAGTAACATACCGACCTAAGCCTACTTATTATCTTAATTAAATACTTTAATATAGACGTATAGCCTATCTATTTTTATAAAACTATTTAAGTAGTAGTAAGATAGCCTAACGGAACTTTATTAATAACGGAAAATAAAGAATAATAAATTCTATACCTTTAATAAGACGGTATATTTAGTAGTACTAGCTAAGTAGTAATATATCTAATATAATACGAAATAATAAGTATCTAAGTAAAAATTATCCGCTTCTCTACTTATTCTCTATATAACTACGTTTAGAGATTAATAACTGATTATTTTAAATTATAAAAATACTTTTATAAGTTCCGACTTTAGGAATAGGTTTAATAATAAGTAGACGAGTAAAGTTCATATCTTTATAATAACCCTTTACCTAGCTAGCTTAGATCCCGTCTTTAAAAGGGTACGGGTTAATAATAAGTGCCTCTTTCTCTCGTTCTTTAAATAAAATAGCTGTGTATATAGGCCCGTTAAGCTAGGTAGTTAATATAGCTACTTAAACTCTCGTTACTGGCTACGGCTCGCTTATAATTTATTTAATTAATATCGATATTTTAAAGGATAATATAATTATAGTTTTCTAACTAAATAATTTAACTTTAGCCCCTATACTTTTCTAAATATTTATAAAACCGCCCTTTAAGTAGTTTTTGAAAACTATCTAGCTAGATCCCTTCTATACTAATAACTCTCTTAGTATACTAAATATAAATAATATAAGTTATATACTTAAAATAAAAAACTATATGGGAATCTATTTCTTATATTATAATAGTATCGTCTCTCCTTCTTAACTAAAAGCTGGCTAGTAAAGTTATGTTTTATATTAATACTAATTACTATATATAGATAAATCTAGTCTAGTTTCTAGATTAACACTTAGTATCGGCTTAGAAAATTAAAATAGTACATAGTTTACTACTATTAATAGTATTAGCACTTACTATAATCCTAGTAATAACCGTTATATCGTTATTAAACTACTACCGTAGGTTAATAAGGGGGTTTATAATAGCTACGGCTAAAAGTAAATAAACTAATAATTAAAAAAAATAACTAGAACGACGATTATTAATTTATTTTATACCCCTTAAATACTTAGGATAAGTATAAAATATAAAGTCCCTTTTTAATACATAGATTAAGCATTTAGTAGTTACCCTAATAAACCGTTTTAAATATAAAAAAAGCTATCTAACTAAATAATACTAATATTTATTCTAATAACACTCTAGCTTTATATAGTTAACTTATTAAATTATAAATAATTAGTCCTAGCATCACATACTAACAAAAAAGCGTTCGTTATTTTATTTAAATAGTTAAAAAAAGAAAAAAAATTCTATATTAAAAACCTAGAGTAAGGACCGCTTAACCTAAATTAAGGCTCTTCTAACTCTACTAACAATAAGGGCCATTATTATTAGTAACTAATTAATAAAAGTTCTAACTATAATATAATCGGGTTATAAAGGGCGGGGGTAATAATAAGTAAAATACGAATATCTTAGGGCTTCGTAAAAATAGAGCTATTTAGTATTTAATAAGATACTCTAAATTACTAAGCTCTTAAATCTTAGTATTTACCTCTCCGGTCCCCAATACGCAGTATCTAAAATCGGTCTATAGTATAATAATAATTACTAAATAAAGCTACTCCTACTATATCCTCGTTATTAAATTAAAATCGAGTAGTACTATACTACTTTATACGGTATTAAGTATCTACTTCTAAGAGGATATATTTACTTAAATATATACTTTTAAAAATATATTCTAATCCGTAGCTAATTAGTTTTTGCATAGTACGTCGTATTATAGAGGTTTAATAATAATATATTAATTATTAATACTATTTCTTAGTTTTTGAGCTTAATTATAGTAATAAACTGCGCATTTTATAAATCGGGGCTTATTTTAAATATTAAGTCTGAAGCTAAGAGTAGTATAAGTAAGAACGGTTTTTTAGTTAGTCCTTAGGTTAGAAAATAGTAAACTAAATATAATTTTTAATATTATCGATTTTAAAAGAGTAAATAAAAAGTAAGTCCTAGACTATGATAAGAGTCTAAGTTGCCCTACTAAGTACTAAACTGGATAGCCTAATCCTTACGTCTACCTTACTAAGAGGGCTAGTAAAACTAGCCGCTACTATATATTAAAATATATTACTAAATTTAAATCGAAGTAAGTAAATAAACGGTTACTGTATTTATAATTTCCGTTTTAAATACTATAATAGCTATTAAACTATAGCTTACTTATCTTCCCTATCCCCAACTTAATTAGTTAATTATATTAGTAAGTTAGCGATATATAAAGACTTATAATATATAGCTATTCGGTTATTATACCCCATATAGCCTAGGAAGTAAATAAAACTTAATTATTATCTTTACGAAGCTATAGTAATACTATTACGTACGCCTACTTATATCTTTATACCTCTACTTGCTAATCCTTATATCCGTCCTGGCTAAAAGAATAGGGTATAATAATTTAATAAAAGAGTCCCCGGTTATAACTCTTCGCTTCTAATAATAATATTCCTCGTCCATAGTCTCCTTATTACTCTTATAAATAAATAATCGCTTCTTAATTAAATAACGCTCTATAACCCTACTTCTACCTCGCATATATTAACCTACTTATTTTCTATTTCCTAAATTAGTAAGTATACTTACCCTTATTAAAGAGCTAGTTTTATTTACTACTTAGGTATAAGAGAGCTTTAGTAAAAAACGTAATATATAAAGTAACGTAGTTTATACTAAATAGGGGCTTATACTTAACTAAAAGTCTTTTAAAAGTAGTATAATAATAATAATAAATAAACCGTCCGTTAGTCGTAGCAACATAAAGCATAGCCTAAATAACGATTTTAAAGTTATTAGCGATTTTAGTAATATATTTATTAATTTGGGTAACTATTTAATAAAGTCCCCTTCTTTTTTTTCTATTACTTTCGCTAATAAAACTAATTTTATGTGTGGTGGTTTTTTTTCCGGCTTTACAGGCACAAAAGATCGACCTTAACGGGATCACGCTTTCAAGGGAAATCACACGATACAGTACACTTTTTAACTACACAATACGCGCAATGTATCCCAAGCAC
>NW_026849736.1:0-5327 GCF_030869305.1 Colletotrichum tamarilloi
CCGCATCGTTCTTCTCCCACGTCTTCGTGCCACGCGGAAGGAGGCTGCGGAGTGAGTACTCGCTCATCAGATCGATGATCGGGTCCGCCTCGCCCTGTCGGCCCTCCGACACATCGTCGCCTCCCCACAGGTGGTCGTGGCAGTTGAAATCTCCTACTAGGGCCACGTCCACCCTTTCACCTGTTCCTCCTCGGACATTCGTGATAGCTTGTCTCAGCAGATCGCACGCCTGCCGCAGCATCTCCGGCTTCTGCACCGGCACGTACACCGACGCCACTAGCAGCCTTCGATCCGGAAGCCGGACAACGGCCGCAGTAATATCCGAGGACGCTATCGGCACCTGTTCCGCCTCTACTTCTCTGTTCACCCACAGCAAACTCCTGATTCCCCATCTTCCTTCGTCCCTCCACTCCGTCGGTACCATCCTCGTCCACCTGCTATGTCCCATCGGAACAGTAATGGCCTTACCTTCTATCCTCCGCGCCCATGGCTCCTGCACCGCTATGGCCGTGAAGTTGCGCAGCGCTTCGTCATTCATCAAACTCTCGTGGACCTCAGCCTGTTTCCTCACGTTGAGCTGAAGGATCTGGACCTTCCTACTCATGGGAGCGCGGATACAGCTTCGGACAGTTCTTGCTGAACGACTCGTGCGGTTCGCCACAAGGCACGCATGTCACGATCGTCTCACTGCATTCACTGTGGTGGTGGCCGACCTTGGCACATCGTCCACACACCTGGGGGTTTGCGCACTGATACGCCTTGTGCCTGGTGATCTGCTGGCAGTTGTAGCACTGTTGAGGACGTGGCCGCCGCTCAAACGCCATCGTCGTGCCGGACTCTCCTCCGACGTGGAAGAAGCCCTCGGAGATCAGTCTACGCGCATCACTGGCCTTGGTCACGAACACGACCATGGACCCATATGCCTTGGGCATGCCTTTCTTGCTCAGCCAAGATATCTTGGCAACGGTGGTTTCGTTTTCTCGGCTAAGTGCCTCTGCCGCTTCAGCCCTGACATTACCCTTCTCGTCCAGCACCTCGGTTCTCTTCACGTTATCGATCTTCACGGGGTAGAGTTCGTCTTGTAGAACTCGTGTGCCGGGACCGAAGCTCTTCTCCGCGATCTGCTTGACAAGCCTATGTTCAGCATCGTCGCGACAAATGATCCGAATCCTGTCCGCATTCCTTGGGTCCACTGTGATGGCCCGACAGCGCCAGCTACTCTGTCCGTCCATAGCGCGCATTTCCTTCTCCACCGCAGCCCGGATCCGACCTGCGTTGGGCTTATCGCTCATTTCATCAACTCTTGATGTGTCGATCGTACAGAATAAGGGGTCGCTGCGGCTCGGCGGCGTCGCGTTGCCCGGCGTAGCTACCCGCGAGTCGCGACCTTGCCCGCCTAAGCCGCTTCGCGCGACGTCCGCGTAGGACGCGCTTGGGCTGTTCCGCGTCGCAGCCACTGCCGCGATTGCTTCGAGGCTTTCGTTCGTCTTAGCGCTTTCGTCCTCCACGCGTTCTTTCATCGCTTGTAGCTCTCCTTTGACGGCTTGTAGCTCGCTCTTAACTGTTTGCAGCTCCGAAGTGACCACGCGAAGCTCCGCCTCAACTTTCTTGTTCCATGCTTCCGACTTCTTCCACGCATCGAACATGATCTTGATCGCTGCGTTTAGCTCTTTGATCTGCTTGCCCATCGTCAGGAGCAGTCCCTTGTCGTCATCCTCTATAGGTTTCGCGCGTTCCTTGGCCAGGGTTGCGGCTCGCGTGGTCGCCGTCCGCCGGCTACCCTCAGCAGTCTCCGTCGCTCCGTCGGTCGCATTGTCGATTATCTCTTGGGGAGTCTGGTTCAGTCGGACTTTCGCAGATGGTTTTCGCACCCTTCGTGATGGCAGATCCTCGTCGCTCGCTGCCATAACCTCCCTCGCAACGGTGATGGACGTCGAATCTGGCTCGCGATCCATCGCGTCGGGACGTGCGTAGAGTCGCCACGCGGTGGATCGTGCTAGTGCCACGTAGCGCGTTCCGGAGCTTCTCGACAGCGATCAACTCAACAACGTCGAATGATTCTTCAAACATACAAATATCAAAAATCTTCCTGTTCGTCTCCGGTCCGAGTTTCAAGGCATCGACTGAGATCACAGTTTCTCGCTAGATGAGTATTCAGATTTCAGGCCGAGAAAGGACCCTTTTTTAGTTGGTCCTCTTTAAAAGGATCTTATCAGCTCGGACGACCGTGAGATCGCGGCGCCGACAACGGAACTGAGGTTATGAATGCTACAGCTATGTGCACTTTCAATGTCCTCCTTGCAACCATTGCAGTCTGGGTGCACGGGCCAGGGGCACTTGAGAAAACTTTGATGTACAAGTGTAAGCCAGAACTAGCCGCAGCTTCGCGCGGATTTCAGACGGTAATGCAATTACGATACGTCGACATAAGTCTCGTCAAGTCGTCGGCTTAGTGAAGACATAGTGGAGCATTGATTTACAGTGCGGCCGACGATAAGGTACATTTCTGCTTACCTCCAGAGAGGCATTCGGTGCTTACAGGGGTCAGCGAAAAGGGATTCATCTCATATGCAACACACTTCTCTCTTTCCGCACGGACGTTTGATATCTTGGCACCAACACAGTCTGGCTTAGTACGGGAGTACTTAGCCCAGAAAAACCTGAAGTTGACAGGGGTGCTCCATCCATGGTCTGGAGCAAACATTGGCTTCGGTGTCATCACCAGCAGGGATTCTAAGTGGATTGGAAAGCCGGTTCTGGATTACCCAACCTCTATTATTGGAGATGGAGAGCGTGCCCATATGTGCGGGTCGGTCGTCGAATGACGCGTATTGTGTTTGGCGTGTATGTCTGTAAGCCAGGGTTTAATATACACTGTGTAAGCATCAAAAACGGCTTATGTGTCTGTGCGGAAAGAGATCAGAGAGTTGAAGAAGGTGAAGGCCTTTTCGCGGACTCCTGTATTGACCGTCCAACTGTCTTTCATACTGAATTGGCTCTCTGTCCGAACGATACAGTATATATCATCTTGGTCAAATATGGTAGTCATGACTCAACGACGAGGCCACGGTTTTCATCCGTTCCTGGCGTAAGCCATTTCTGGAGTAATCGGTTCGGATCCCTTGCCAGTACTATGTGCGAGACCACCAGAAATCGCACTGTCTAAAGGCGTCCGTGCGCTCAGACAATCAAGAGAGTTTAATCCAACAGGACATGCTTTTTGCACATAGCTGTACTGTATTGTACTGAGGAAAGAGAAGAATTGTACGGCCTAGAGGTTTGAAGGCGATGTACAATCACCGGAGATACAGTTTTGTGCACATGTCGCTTCCTCTCTCACAAACATTCTCAATGTTCGAGAAGCCGAAACCTGCTGTGATGGGTCTCCACAAACCTCTGGTCATGGCTATAGCGACTGGTTTGCAAACGAAAATATGGGTCAGGATGGCGAACGACAGTGCGAGTGGCAACGCGTAATCAAGAGCTACTCCAAAGCATCCATAACCGGCTTTCACAGCATTCATTCTCGCACATCTGATCGTGGTCGCATGTACACAGTAAGAACGACTATGGGCCCAGCCTGTGTGGATCAAGTCCAAAAAGATGGAGCGTGTTGCCAAGGGGAAGCAACATATGATCAATACTATAGAGACTACACTTGCCATCGCTGTTTGTGGACAACATGGGTCTATTCCATGGACACAGTGTAAATGCAATTCCTGACTCCGGCTATGGGGGCCATCAAGCAGGTACCGTCAGGGCATTGTCGTGTGCTCTGTTGGCAATCGGATCCACAAACATCTGTGCGCGGATCAATTTATGCCCGCAGAGAAGGAAACCGATATGTATCCGATTTGGGAGGCAAGGATGTTAACGATGGTGGAGAATATGTACATAATCATGCGAGCCCTGAATAGCTTAGCCGGGGCGTAATAAACTATGTATGTATCCGATTTGGACACGAAAGCCATGACCCAACGAGGAAGCCACGGTGTTCATCCGTTCCTGGCGCAAGCCATTTCTGGAGTATTCAGTTCTGATCCCCGGTACCTTTTGCGAGGTCCGATTGCTCCATACCGTCAAGACAAGTCCGTGCGCTCAAAGACTTGACAGAGTCTGATTGAACAAGCCATGCTTTTTGCACGTTGCTGCTGTAGGTGTTTGTCGATTCACCTACGGGTATCTTAATGGTAGTCGGAAGCCAAAATCTGCACCATGGAAAGAAGCAGCATAAGCAGGCCCTCACCGTGGGTCTACCTTCTAGGTCACTGTGGTCTTTCATGAAGGAGCACAAAGTCTGCATTTTCCGAGATAGTCCACAGAAGAATGACCGCACCATTTTCTGAATCTTGCAGCCAAGAGCTTCCATTAGCATTGGTTGCCTCAAGGGGAGTCTAGTTTTGCCGAATAGCCTTTTTGGATTCAGTACCTGGCCATGGCCATTGTGGCCATTAAGCGTGAAACGGCCATCTGTCTTGTGGATTCTGCTAAGCCGACGCTCTTCATCCAATGGTTGCTAGATGCACTTCAACTTGATTAGATGGCGAACAGTACAGCACTGGACCACGTACAGTAAGCGTCAAGAATTCGATGTCCTTGTGGAAAGAGATGCAAGAATCGTCGACAGGATGAAGCCCTTCTCGTTGATTGCTGTAATATGTAGTACAGAAGAGTCGCCGGGTGCCCGCTGATGAAAACGGAGGCTGGGGACAAAACATCGCTACTGACACAGATGGCGCAAGGATAACGGTCGGCACTGTGCGAAGCACCCACGAAACGTGGTCGCGACTATCGTGCCCGCTAGACACTGCGTGCAGGTCAGGGCAATCTTTTCGGTAGCTTGAGCCTGTCATGCCGCGAAGCAGGATATCCGTGTCCAGCCACCCAGCCGATCGGGATCGGTCTCTCGGGCTATAGCCGCCCGGTAGGCAGCGGCAAGGCCCGCAAGTCCCCTTTGGAGGTCATTCGACCTTGTAAACCACACCTCAGGAGTGACCGCCAACGCGTGCATCTTGACGCACACGGCATGATAGGCTGTGGTGAATTCTCGTACGATACGTGGCGCCGACCGAAACACGGGCACGTCTGACTCTATCGATAGGGTCCTATCAGCAACGCGCTCAAAACTTCGCTTGCTGGATAATCGTGTAGCAGCAGCGCGCAGATCCTGCATACCTGCCGGCAGAAGGTGATGCCGCCATCCACCCTCAGCAGCGGGAACGCAAGCGAAAGAAATCGAGTAGCTGGGAGAATCACAACCTATGTCTAGGCCGCAGAAGAATTCCACCACAAGGCGCGTACCAACCGAGCGGACGACGTGAGCACGG
>NW_026849737.1:0-5178 GCF_030869305.1 Colletotrichum tamarilloi
CCTGTAGGCGGGCGGCGGAAGGTTGGGAGCTGTTTTGATTAGTAGTTAGGTATGGAGCGCAATATACCCAGTTTTCCCCAATACGTAATACACGGTACGGCCCCGGCGGATTGCTCCGTCGGGGGGATAATAATTAGTTATAATAGTTAAAAGCGGCCTTCTTTAACTATAGAAGTTCTAAATTTTAATAGTAATATAGAGGTTTTTAAAAAAAGGGCTAAATAGGCTAATATTTATTACTCTTTAGAGCTTATAAAAATTCTTTTTATCCTTATCGCTTCTAATATCGCTTAAAGCTACTCTCTATTTAAACTAAATAAATTTACTAAATAAATTTACTAAATAAATCTATTAAATAAATTTATTAAATAAACTTATTAATATATAAACTACTACTTTAATAAGAACCTACTCTCTTAGTATATAGTTAGTAATTAGTAAGCTAAAAATACTCGTTAATAAGTTTACTCCTCTCGGGCTAGGTACCCTTAGCTAGCTTAATATTATAGTTATTATAACTAACGTAAGTATATTTAAAAAGTAATAAAGTACTTTTTAATAGTACGGAATTTAGCTAGGTAATATTATAAACGCTATAAATAACTAAGTTAATACGGATATTAAAATTTAATATATTAATACTAGCCTAGTTATAATAGTTATAATAAATAAACTAGAAATATATAAAATTAGGGTAATAAGCCGGCACTTTAAATAGCTCCTATAGGACCCCCTAGGTAATAATAATACTTATATAAAAAAATAGATTATACTAAACTTAGCTACTTACGCGGGCTAGTACTAAGAGGTCCTATACATATTAAAATAAATAAAGCTCGCTTTATAAGTAGGTAGTAAAAAGTTAGGAACTATTAATAAAAAAGAAATAATAATTAAGTTAGTTAACTACTATTTTAATTAGTAATTAAGTATAAAGCGTAATATACCTAGTTTTCCTTAATACGTAATATATAGTACGGCCCCGGTAAATTGCTCCGTCGGGGGGAGGGTATATTATATATATTATATAATTAAAAAGTATATTATATAGTAGTTTTTTTTTTAGTTTTATAAGTATAAAAGATCGACCTTAATAAGATTACGCTTTTAAAAAAAAATTATATAATATAATATACGTTTTAATTATATAATATACGTAATATATTTTAAGTACGTACTTAATATAATATAATAATTTTAATACGAAAACTGCTATTTAATTTAGAATAAATAAGCTATTTTATAATAATATTAGCTAAAAAGGTTAATAATAAAAGTTAGTTATAATAATTAATTATAATAGTTAGCTATAATAGTTAATTATAATAATTAGCTATAATAATTAAAAACGGCCTTCTTTAACTATAGATATTCTAAACTTTAATAATAATATAAAAGTTTTTTTAAAAAAAGGCTAAATAAGCTAATATTTATTACTTAGAGCTCGTAAAAATTCTTTTTATTCTTATCGTTTTTAATATTATTTAAAACTACTTTTTATTTAAACTAAATAAATCTACTAAATAAATTTACTAAATAAATTTACTAAATAAATTTACTAAATAAATTTACTAAATAAATTTACTAAATAAACTTATTAATATATAAATTACTACTCTATTCTTATTATATAATTAATAATTAATAAGCTAAAAATATTTAGTAATAAGTTTACCCCTCTTAAACTAAGTACCCTTAGCTAGCTTAATATTATTATTATTATAACTAATATAAATATACTTAAAAAATAGTAAAGTACTTTTTAATAATATAAAATTTAGCTAAGTAATATTATAAGTATTATAAATAACTAAGCCGATATAAATATTAAAATTTAATATATTAATACTAGCTTAATTATAATAATTATAATAAATAAATTAGAAGTATATAAAGTTAGAGTAATAAGTTAGTACTTTAAATAGCTCTTATAAAACCCCCTAGGTAATAATAATATTTATATAAAAAAATATATTATACTAAACTTAGCTACTTATATAAATTAGTATTAAGAGGTCTTATATATATTAAAATAAATAAAGCTTATTTTATAAATAAGTAATAAAAAGTTAAGAGCTATTAATCAAAAAGAGATAATAGTTAAGTTAGTTAACTATTTTAGTTAGTAATTAGGTATAGAGCGTATTATACCTAGTCTTTTTTAATATATAATATATAATACGGCCCTAGCGGATTACTCCGTTAGGGGGAAAAAGTATATTATATTATATAATTTTTTTTAAAAACGTAATCCTATTAAAGTCGATCTTTTACGCTTATAAAGCTAGAAAAGAACTATTATATAACATATTTTTTAATTATATAATACGTATAATATACCCTAAATATATACTTAATATAATATAATAACTTTAATATAAAAACCGCTATATAATTCAGAATAAATAAACTATTTTATTATTTATTAATAATAAGCTAAGTAATATACTTATATAATAATACTAATTAAAAAGGTTAATAATAGAAGTTAGTTATAAAAATTAAAAATAGCCCTTAATTATAAAAATTCTAAATTTTAATAACAATATAAAGGTTTTTTAAAAAGAGCTAAAAAAGCTAATATTTAGTTATTTATATTAAAGCTCGTAAAGCTTTTTTTACTTTTATTATTTTTAATATTACTTAAAACTATTCTCTACTTAAACTAAATAAATTTGATAAATAAACCTATTAAATAAACTTATTAATATATAAATTACTACTTTATTAAGAACTTATTTTATTAAAAATACTCCTTAATAAATCCCTTTTTTTAAAGCTTAATAAATTAAGCCCCCTTAATATTTTAGTTATTATAATTAATATAAATATATAATAGTTTTTTTTTAGTTTTATAAATATAAAAAATCGACTTTAATAAGATTATATTTTTAAAAGAAATTATATAATATAATATATTTTTTTAAATATATAATATATATAATATAACCTAAATACGTACTTAATATATATTATAACTAGCTTATTATAATAAGTATATTAATAAAAGTTAAAGTTATAAATACTAAGTAAATAATATTATAATTATAAATAGCTTTTTTAAAATTATATTTATAAATTATAAAATAAATAAAGTTTTGATAATTAATTATAATCTTATTAAAAGAGGTTCTTAATAAAAATAGTTAAAAGTAATTATAAAATCTAATACTAAGTTAATTATTAAAAAAGCCATAAAAAATCTATTTTTAAACCTAGCTTAAATTTATATTATATATAAATCTCGTTTTTAAATATATTTTTTTAACGTTCTTATTTACTATTATTTAAATATTTATTAAATAATTATTTATCTTACTTATTTATAATTATCCGTCCTACTTATTTATAAATATCCGTTCTTTATTTTATTATATAATTATAATTACGTAACTTATTTATAGTTTTTTTATTTTAAAAAGAGTTATTTTAAGTCTATATTTTTATATATATAGTATAATAGTTATTATAAATCTTATAAAGTAAGGCCTTAGCCTTATTATATATATTAAGTTATAATAATATAATATAATAATTCTAATATAAAAACTACTATAATTTAAAATAAATAAGCTACCCTTTATATAATAATACTAATTAAAAGAATTAATAATAAAAGTTAACTATAATAATTAATTATAATAATTAGTTAAATAATTAAAAATAGCCCTTAACTATAGAAGTTCTAAATTTTAATAATAATATAAAAGTTTTTAAAAAAAGGGCTAACTAAGCTAATATTTATTACTTTTTATACTAAAGCTTATAAAAATTCTTTCTATCCTTATCTTTTTTAATATTATTTAAAACTATTTTCTATTTAAATTAAATAGATTTACTAAATAAACTTACTAAATAAACTTATTAATATATAAATTACTACTTTAATAAGAACTTAAATTTAAAAAGTAATATAATACTGTTTAATAATATAAGATTTAGCTAAGTAATAATACGAATATTATAAATAGCTAAATTAATATAAATATTAAAATTTAATATATTAATACTAATTTAAAAATTATATTTTATAAAACTAAAAATTCTTTTAATACGGGCTATATTATAAATATAAAAAAATATATAAAAGGTTCTTTAATTCTTAATAAAAAAGAGTATATAATATCAAATTTAACTACTTATATAAGCTATTATTAAAAAGTTTTATATATATTAAAATAAATATAGCTCGCCTTTTTAATAGCTAAAACTTAGAAAATTATAATAAAAGGTTAGGAATTAATAAAAAAGAGATAATAATTAAGTTAATTAATTACTATTTTAATTAATAATTAAGTATAGAGTATAATATATTTTGTTTTTCTTAATATATAATATATAATATAGCCCTAATAAATTATTTTATTAAGGGAATAAAGGAGCTTATAATTTATATTAAAATAAAATACTTTTTTAGTAAATAATTATAAATACTATTAATATAAATTTAAAAATTAATATAATATCTTTTATTCTTAATTAGTTTCAAAGTTATTATTAATATACTTAGATTTTATTACTTTTTTTAAAAAATACTTATTCTTTTTTATAATTTCTTTTACTTAATTATATTTTTAAAAAGTTTTATTATAAAGCTATAATTAATACGTTTTATATTCTTTTTTTTAAAAAATTATATTGGTTTATTTATTTTTTATTTTTATTTTTATTAACTACTTAAGTAATTCTTAATATTAATTATATAATATTAATATATATTATTATTATTTTATTAAACTATTTCTTTTAAATATTCTTTTACTTTTTTAAACTTCTTTTTTTATAAAGTTTATAATTATAAATTAATAATAATATTAAATATAATATTATTACTTTATAAGCTTATATTTACTTAGCTAAGTCTATAGCTCTCTAAATAATAATAATTCATAATAATAATATTAAAAATACCATTATTATTATTATTAAAATAGATAATATTAACTTTATATCTACTTTTTAACTTTATATATATATATATATATATATATATATATATTTATTATTTCGTTTTTTTTATTAAATTTAAAAAACGCTACTTTTCTTACTATTTATTATTATTATTATTATTATTATTATTATTATTATTATTATTATTATTATTATTATTATTATTATTATTATTATTATTATTATTATTATTATTATTATTATTATTATTATTATTATTATTATTAT
>NW_026849738.1:0-5116 GCF_030869305.1 Colletotrichum tamarilloi
CAATGAGAGAGTGGAAGCAGACCTAGGGCGAACGCCAACGGGAGGTACAGTGCAGCAGCAGACAGATCGACTGATGTCCGTGGTGTGCGAGGCAGTAGAGGCACTGACCCCCAAGGCCAAGCCATCTCCGTATGCGAAGAGATGGTGGACAGCCGACCTCACGCAGCTACGGCAGATTCACACGCACTAGAGGAACCGGGCGAGGGCGGAGAGAAGGGCAGGTAACACCCAACCCGAGCTAGAAAAACGCGCCCGCTCGGCAGCCAAGCAATATCACGACGCCATCCGACAACAGAAGAAATGCCACTGGGAGGACTTTATAGCCGACAACACCAACATCTGGAAAGCTGCGAAGTGCCTCAACGCCAGTAAAGGGGCATCTTTCGACAAGATACCTCAACTTAAAAGGGCGGATAGCTCCCAAACAGGAGATGCCGCAGAGCAGGCCGAAGAGCTACTTTCCACATTCTTCCCTCCTCTTCCCAGCACGATCGAGGAAGAGGGCGAGCGGCCACAGAGGTCGCCCGTACCTTTCCCCGACCTAACGTTAGGAAAAATAGAGAGACAGCTCTTTACAGCAAAGTCGTAGAAAGCTCCCGGAGAAGATAGTCTACCGGTAGCAGTGTAGAAGCAAACGTAGCCGGTAGTAAAGGAGAGGGTGCTTACACTCTTCCAGACCTCACTAGATAAAGGGATGTTACCGAGGCAATGGCAACACGCCAAGATCATCCCGCTAAAGAAGCCAAACAAAAGCGACTACAGTATAGCAAAGGCCTAGCGACCAATCTCGCTTCTATCGACGCTCAGAAAAGTACTAGAGTCGGTCCTAGCAAAACGTATCTCGCACGCAGTCAAGACGTTTAGCCTCTTCCCTACGAGCTACTTTAGCGCTCACGAACAGAGGTCGGCAGAGCAAGCGCTAGTACTACTACAAGAGTACATCTACGAAGCGTAGAAAAAGAGAAAAGTAGTCGATCTAGTTAGCTTTAATATCAAAGGAGTATACAATAGTATGTACAAAAAGAGACTACTTCAACAACTCAGGGCACGGGGTATACCTGAGAAGCTTATGAGATGGGTCGACGCTTTCTATTCCCATCGTACAGCAAGCATATTAGTCAACGGTCACGAGTCCGAGGCTCGTCCATTACCACAAGCCGGTCTGCCTCAGGGCTCGCCGCTGTCGCCCGTGCTGTTCCTCTTCTTCAATGCCGACCTCGTACAACACCAAATCGACGAGAACGGGGGCGCGCTGGCCTTCGTCGACGACTATACGGCGTGGGTTACCGGCCGATCGCGAGAAGCAAACTGCGAAGGCATCCAGAACATCATTGACAGAGCGCTCAAATGGGAACGACGAAGCGGGGCGACCTTCGAGACGGACAAGACGGCCATCATCCACTTCACGCGCAACTGGAGACTACCGCCGGACTCGACCAGCTTCGTCATCAAAGGGGACACCGTCCGACCAAAGGACCACGTCAAGGTACTAGGGGTGACGATGGATACGAAGCTACGATTCGAAAAGCACATCGCAGACGCGACGACAAAGGGGCTGGAGGCCGTGCTGAGGCTCAGGCGGCTCAAAGGCCTGTCTCCGGCGACGGCCAGACAGCTTTTCGTCGCGGCCGTGGCACCGACGATGGACTACGCGTCGAATGTCTGGAGATATAGATGTCGCGCAGCGCAGATGAGAGCAATCAACCGAGTGCAGAGGATTGGCGCCCAAGCGGTCGTGGGAACCTTCAACACAGTGGCCACGGCGGTCGCCGAAGCGGAGGCAAGCATACAATCGGCGCAAGAGAGATTCGACAGAAAATCAACGACATTCTGGGTACGGATGCGAAGCCTTCCCAAGACGCATCCGCTTCGACGTCTACGGGCGGTAGCCTTTAGACGGTTTCCATCACCCTTCCAGTTGATAGCGGAGGCCTATCGCGACCAACCGCTTGACAAGCTGGAGACTATCGAAGGGTATTTGATAACTCCATGGGAAGCCCGTATTGACACAGTAGTCGACGACGACGCGGTCAAGGCCACCGAAGCAATCCAGTCCGGGTGGGCAGTGAGGATAGCGACAGGGAGCTCGGCAAGAAACGGAGTTGTGGGCTACGGAACGGTCACAACGCTGCCTGCGTCACTTAGAGGGGGTGGCGGCGTGATAACGGCCTCGCGCACACTCGGCCTGAGAACAGAGCTGAACCCGTATGCGGCAGAGCTGGCGGCGCTGGCAGAAGCGGTCAAGTCTCTCCCGCAGAGGCTCGACTACCGGGCCATCCACGTGTTCACCCGCAACAAAGCGGCTGTGCTAGCCATCCGTAACCCGCGGCAGCAGTCGGGCCAACGAGAGATCCGACAACTATACTCCAGCATGCAAGCTCTGCAGAGACGAGGCAATAGGTTCACGCTCTTCTGGCTCCCATCAGCTGTAGAGTCAGACCTGGCGCAAGCGGCTAAAGCTGCAGCAAAGGAAAGCACGAGACCGAGCAAGACACCGCAGAAACGACCTGCTAGAGCCTACTCGACGGCACTTAGGATCGCTTTGCAGAGCGTGCGACAGAAGTACGGAGCTTTGCCCGACAACGTAGGAGCATTCTCGAAGAAGATCGATATAGCTTTACCAGGAAGGCATACGCGCGAGCTGTATGATGAGCTCTCGTGGAAAGAAGCCAGTATCCTGGCGCAACTGCGCACCGGCATGGCAAGACTGAATTGGTACCTGCGCCAGATCGGAGCAACTGCCTCGGCGCATTGCGCCTGTGGGCATGCGGCAGAATCGGTAGAGCATTTTCTCTTCCGTTGCACACGGTGGACGGCGCAACGAACTCAGATGCTTCAACAGACGGAAACGCAGAGAGGAAACCTGTCGTACTTTCTCGGAGGAAAGAGCGCGTCCGATCCTGATGACTGGTCGCCAAACGTAGATGTTGTCAAAGAAACGATCAAGTTCGCCATGAGCACGGAGAGGCTGGATGCTCAGATCAGCCAGCGACAAAACGACCATGAGTAGTTGTTAACCCCGCCATAACGACCCACACCAACTCACATACCAACCGACAACACCTCCACGCACCCTCGTGCCATCGACAACAGGACTAGCTTCGGCCGCCGATGATAGGACGCCGAACACTTCAGGAGACACCCTCAGGATGGCCTGTTACTAACTCCACGAGCAGCCGCAGCATTGGCACGTAAAACTGAAGATGACACATACGGAGACGGACGAGACTTGTATGGGCTTCTGGGAGGCAAGGATATGAACGAAAGTGGAGAATATGTAGATAATCACACGAGCCCTGAATAGCTTAGCCGGGGCGTAATAAACTATGTATGTGGAGGTCATCGATGAATGTACTCGATGGGTCTCAGTATGTATTCTGTCAGCAAAGAGCTCCACACATGTCTGTGCACAGAATAATTCCTATCTGCCAAGACGAAGCCCAAATTTGATTTCTGCAGCGGGAAGCTGAAAGTGAATAATACTACAACCGTATCCTTGTCAGCTTAGTTGTTATTGGCAGGATGAAGTACTGTCATCGCTAGGCAAGTACATCCCCAAGATCGATGCACCATTTGCTGACAGTCTCTTTCTACACTGTCTGGTCTAGTCTTAGCCATGCGGTACTTTATGCTCGATGTCATCCACCGGTTGCAACCGCGGCCGGCAAAGCGTAATCAACCTGACATTTCAAGCACCTACCAAAGTAATCCACGATGGCCTCTTTCACGAGCCTCATGTCACCAAGGCACAGCTGGGTTTCAACGCAGTCTTGCGATGCTACTCGGGAAATTCTTACTACAGTAAGCGTCCAGCGCTGTACTATTCGAAAATGTAGTCTAGCTATGTCATCGCCTATGTACGGATGTGTTTTGAGACGCGGCCAGGCGAACGGGAAAGAGCTTGCTCAACAACCACGGAGTCTATCGGAGTTGTAGGGAAGCAAAGCATGCCTGGTAACACCGATGAATACAGCGCACAGCATAGGCTAGCAACAAGCTTCATTAGATTTGTGAAGAGATTCATCACAGCAGTTTTTGACTCTCTAAATCAATGAGAGTATGTGCAAAAAGAGAATCAACGTATTATCACAGTTGTACTGTGTTTCGCTGAGAAGTATTGTTCGATGCTCTGTTGTAAACAGGAAAATTGTACATATGTCTCGACTGAGTCTACTCATTGCTGAAGCAACCGTACGCTCAAAAGCTAGAAGTGTACTCTATCACCTCCTCCGGCTCGTTTCACAGGACTCTTCCTGCCTCACGTCTTTGAGGACGCTGGCCAAGTATGGCAAGTATTTGCTGTGTTGTAGCTTGCTGTCCCCTGATGAGGAAAAACTGTCCGCTTGGGTTTGACAAGTTGAGGAGCATTTGTCATATACGTACGGCGGGTGACCTGAGCCGCATCTTGTGCCACAGGACAACTTGGTCGATCAGCCCACACGGGACAATCGGCACTGGAATAGGCCCAGTAGCGCAGAGCTGGCCTACCAGAGTCAGCCAACGCATGCTATTATCTGTGTGCTAGCATCCACATGCAAACATAGAGGCCCACACAAAAGCTGTCAGGGCCTACTTTGTGTGCCATCTATGCCAGCGTTTGTATGCCATCCCCTGTATCTAAGGTATGCTGTTCTCTGTGTGCTAGCACGAACACTACCGCACCGTGGCATTGGGTGCAATCGTGCTAGCACACTGGTGGTCACAAACGCTGCCATGTACCGTCGAGTGGTTGTATCTGTGCTAGCTTTTTTTGTGCGACCACCAACCAGTGTGCTAGCACGATTGCACCCGATGCCACAGATGCGGGCAGCACTTACCTGACGTGATCCCTGTTTGTTAGTATCTGTATGCTAGCATCTGTGTGGTAGCATTTGTGTGGTAGCATCTGCCTTCTCAGTGCGAGCCATCTGTTTCCCTGGCGTCGTTCCCTTGGGCAATTCTGGACCAACAACGCTCCTCTGCATAATCTTTTGGCGCCATCTACTCTGCGGTAACTGTTCCTGGTAACTGTTTGGACCCTCCGCTCTCTGTCCTCGTTGAAGTAGTTACTGAGTGCGCTTCGTCATCTGGATCATCGGCTTAGACACAACGAAGCAAGCCAAACTACGTTCAAAAT
>NW_026849739.1:0-1216 GCF_030869305.1 Colletotrichum tamarilloi
AGAAAAAGTGATCCGGGCGCCACCCGGCGAATCGAACACCGTGTTTGCAGCCTCTCCCAGGCTCTGAGCCTCCAATGTCCTCATTGAAGAGGTGCTTCTCACTTGAGCACCATCCTTGCGCCGATCGTATCCAACAGTCGACCTCCGTTATTTTCTGCGTGCGTACCAACTCCGTTGGGTTCTGCGATAGTACGCCATTGCTGCTTGCGAGAGAATTTGTTTCCCACCTGCGCGGGGTTGATTGACGACGGACAGCCCTCGGCGACGAGGAGCAAAGGCCTTCCAGGCCGCGTAGTAAGTGCAACGGAAGCGAAACGCAGGCGTGTAAACACCGGAGAGCAGCGCGAGTGAACGCTGTGGGAACCGGGGGGAGGCGTAGTGCGAGTGAAGCAGGAACGAAGTCATCACGAAGGTGGTTTACCACCATAGGGATCAAAGAGATGGTGATTAGAAACTAACACCTGACCTTAGCTGACCGACCTAACCTTTGATTACCTACGCCTCCAACTCCGGTCTCACAGGGCTCCGCCCCGTACTGCTTCTTCACATCCTTGCTTGTGTTCTCCGGAGGTGAACAGCCAATTGTCACAGAGTAAGGAACAGAATCAAGTCAATCTCAATCATACCAGAGTAACCATCATATGGGCGATGACTATGATAAACAACAAAATCGAGGTGTTTGTGCTTAACCATACAAACTCACATCAAAAGAATCTCAAACCAGGTCAAGTCAAATCAAATTCAACACTATCTGTCTACACATAGATCAATCTCTTGGACCCGGCGTCAGGCTTCCCCGTAATCCAAATCGTGTGCTCGTCGTCCCTCGGACGAATAATAAAGTCGTTATCTGCCAGGTCATCATACACCCACGATCCTGGCTCGCCGTACCAGATGCGGCCGACATGTCCGAAAATGACAAACTCCTTTTCGGCTAAGGACATCCCGTCCTCGTATTTTCTCTGAATAACAAAATTCCACTTGGAATCACGTCTCCGACTAAATTCGACTCCCCTCTTATCCACGACTCGCTGCCAACACTCGACAAAAATGAACTGACCGGCTTTGCTGCAACATAATACCGTGTCTTCCCAGAGGACCCTCCCGTCCTCCTTCATCTGGTGTTCCTTACGCAACACCGTCCACGAGTTGCAACTGTCGGCCTCCATAGGCCAACTATCGCCTTCCTGCTCACGCCAGGCAAGAAAATCCACAA
>NW_026849739.1:1525-5036 GCF_030869305.1 Colletotrichum tamarilloi
ACAGATGAGCTGCCCGCTCACTGCGACACAACACTCACCGTGGCTTTTGGGCACTCAAAGAGACCGTCTCACGTACGACTTCGAGTCGTCGATAACCCTCCCGGTTATTAGTAGATCAAAATCCAAGTCTCGTTTGGATGGCTGCCCACAGCCTGTGCGGAAATACTTTCAATCTCAACCGAAGAGTGTAGGCAAAAAAAACCCCCCCAGAAAGTGTTTAGGAGCGATGAAAGGTTGCCTGCCTGTCTAACCATCGTTTGGGGGCATTGGGCATGTCTGCCTTTTTATAGGCCTCCCGTCCACTCACCCCGGTTCGACCAGTCTCGTTCTCACTCGCTCATTGGATCCCCAGATCCACAGTACTCAACCCCCATTTAGGTCTTATGCTGCTAACCTATACAGGTTAGTCTGTCGCGCTGCCAGTCCTCCCGTCCTTATCGCTCTTATCGATAAAAAGTGCACTACTTTGTCTTACAGATAAGCACTTCTGTGCTGGGCCATGGCCCCAAAAATTGCTCTTAACAACAATGGACCTAAAAACACGGCGTGTCTGTTACATGGGCTTATGGGCCACCGTCTATCAGCACAAATTATAAGATCGCCCAACAGCGGAATGATTGGCGACGGACAGCCTTTGGCGACGAGGAACATAGACCTGCAGGCAGTCTTGTAGTTTACCGTTCGTTGATAGACGATGGGATGGCCCAAAATGCGGGGTGAGCAAAATGGACCAGCAATTTTGGAGTAAAAGTGGGAACTATAGAGAAAGTGGGGAATTGTGTACGCAGTGTCCAGACAGAGTCACGCGGTGGTCGACCGAAGGACAGATTTGAAGAACTATAAGAAGGCGAGATGCCCCTCCAGGATATTAGGGATCAGTCCATCCCAGTGGAAAAAAGGGACCCTCGTTAGTGTCTCCCGACAGTGGCTGCTCCCATTCCCAAGAGCAGTCGCCGCTCTCGCTACCGCTGTTCCAGCAAAAAGGCTCAGCCTCATCGATTACATTATTGCCGTCCTCCACTGACGTAACAACTGGGTTGAACTCCAGGCTATCCCAAAACAGACTATGTAAGTCTACTATCGCGTCGTCTTCGCCATACTCCGTATTTGTGGTGCAACTTCCATCTGCCTGATGAGAGGTGGGCGGTTCGCTGGGGCCTAGTGTGCGAAGCAGGAACAACCCCGCCTGAAACAGAAACCCCATTTTTGTGTCGTCCCGAAGACGCTCTCATTCGCACGAGAAGATCGAACCAGCTCGAAGAAAAAGAAGAAGAAAACAACCTCTCCGGCAGACCATCTGCTTCCGCCCGGTCGCCCTTCGCCCTTGAATAGTTTCCACCTCACTCCTTGTGAGTTGAACAATGGTTTTGCGGGAGACGAACGGGCACTTCAACATTGAGTCCAACTCAGTCCCAAAGCCAACGGCGAATATGCCGTCGCTTCCGAAGTCTACTCGTCTCAGAACGTCATGTTTATCTGCAATCGCGAACCAAACATCTCCGGCGTCCCACAGCCGGTAAGAGAATTGGCATCGGAAATTGCATAACGTTTGGAAAGCGACGGAAGGGCCTCCGGTAAGCTCTTTAGCGACAAGCCGTACGCCCGGTTGGAAAATTAGAGGCACAAACAATTTCCGCCGTCTTTGGATGCGCTCGTAGTAACCCCTGGGATTAAAGACCTCCTGGCTATGATTGAGTTGGGCACAGAATGTCACCGTAGCATGCGCAACGGCTTGAAAAATGCCAAAACAGGGTCCGACCTGGACGCGTCAAGCAATCTCTGGACTACCTCGTCGGTGCAGTGCGAATTCTGTCGACCAATTCAATGAACAACAGATAGCAACCAGGACGGACGGTATGCTTCGGATGTGGACAGTTGACATAATCACTATTCTTTGATGACAAGTATCTTGATGAGTTGGATCGACTCATGTTCCTAAATGATGTTTGGATCTCTGGGCCGCGAAAAATTGAAAGGCGGGGGGAGCTGTCGGAGGACATCATCGGCTGGCTGTGGCCTCGACCAGTCAGTCCAGCCTTGTCGAATGGAGGCAATCTGAGCTGACCCTGGCGAGCTCCAACATGCAAGCAAAGATGAGCTTGGACCTTGTCCAATGTGGGCGGCTTCATCTCTCGTGGTCCGCTAGGGAGGACAAGATGTCTGCTAACATGGAGAAGTGAATTTGCTGTGCACGACCCACACGCACCCAGGCGTCGATTTGCACCCACGGTGCCAGCGCTACCACCAGACCAGGGCCTAGCTTAGTCCGAAATGAGTCTCTGGTCTGATACCTCGTGGGACTGACTGTCTTTTGAGAATAAGATTAGACCTCAGCTCCAGTGCGTTACTGCAACTGCAATTCTCTCCTCGCTCTCTTTCGATTCGCTCGTACCAATACCAGGCCTGAAGGTATTAGCGCTGGAAACATGAGAAGGAACGTCGTTGGTGCATTGCACAAGATGGCGATACGTACTCCAGGGCTTGGCCTTCGTCGGCCAGCGGCGGTCGCGTACGATTTCCTCTATTGAACTTTGAACGTTACTCAGGGAACAACGCGATATCATTGACCCCTCAGTCAAATAAGCCATCCTTGCGAATGGTAGCAAGCATGGCTAAGGGTGAGTAAGGGATCGTACTTCATCCCGTGTACAGTCTTGTCCTTCATAGGATCCAGTGGATCTATCCCCGAGATACTCCTTTGCTCTCATCCTCCATTTCTATTGGTGAGTAACTCGTCATCCATACGGCATGTGGTCGTTACCACTATTGGCTTCTGCCGTTAAGCATAGGTTGACTGTATGGGGGCGAACAAGTTATCGGGGAAGACATTTGGTACCTGATCAGAGTGGCACCAGACTACATAATCCTCTTTACAAAGTTTCTATTACTATTGTGAAATGAACCTCTGCTCGTGTTCGACTTTCGCTCGGCTCTGTCGCTCATGTGACTCCCCAATCGTTCTACTCGATCGCTAAGATGAGGCTGTTAGCTGACGTCGTCACGACGCGCCGTCCGTTCATGTGTCCCCACCTCTTCGTGACCGATTGATGATCATGGTGCCGAAGCCACATCGGTTGTCAACCCATCACAAGCGCAGCGGCCAGTCACCTCATAGAACACAGTTAGGACGTGGGCCATGAGGCAAGAGCTGCATCGATAGTGATGAGAGGCGGCGTCTCCAACGGGCATGTTGCGACAGCTCGGTGTAGAAACTCCAGACCTGGTTCTAGCGGATTTGGCGGGGTTAGCCATCCGGCTACCCTGCTTATGTTTGCTGGGCTGTGTAAGTACATATCGGCGAAAGAGAGCAATGCCCACACACAGCTCCTTGGAGGTGAGAAAACGAAGCTAGAACTGATTAGACCTAGATCACCTTGTTCTTTTATCAGCACTCTAGCACCATGCCCTAACACGACATGCCACGCACCTACGGTGTCTGCCTCCCGTATGCGCGTCAGGACTATTCAATAAATTCCCTGCCCGACGCGTATACAAAGTATTCATCCCTAGT
>NW_026849740.1:0-4974 GCF_030869305.1 Colletotrichum tamarilloi
TACGGCAGACTGCAAGAGGCACTCCGCCAAAACCTTTCCTTCCAATAGACCTACGGCCACCGTATATTTCAGGCATCAATAGCGCGAATTTCTCGTACGTATAAATAAATATTGTGATAAATCCCGTACATTATTGCAAGGAATTGCTTGCGACCGTAGGCAGCAGGGGTCACGTGAGGGCGGTTGTGCCGCCCACCGAAAGTGGGGCAGCTGGGGGCATATCCTCCACACCACTTTCCACTGCCGATCAATTTCCCTTTCTTCTCAACCAACCCACTATTCCTCAAGTGAGGTAAGTAATCCGCCTACGCCCCTGCAGTTGCTTGTTGGCGACTGTATTTCGCCTTATTACACTTTATACCCTTTTCTACTTCACTTTTCTTACCATTGCCCAATTGTACGCGCAATTGCAAGTGCAATATTCGCAATTTGCTCATTGCAAATATCAATTGGGTGCAATTGGGCAATTTCTTTTCGCAATTGCTAGTGCAATTTTTGCCAATTGGCAATTGGGCAATTTTTTGCGCAATTACCAGTGCAATTTTTGCCAATTGGCAATTGTGCTTTTTCCTAGGCCAATGTACGCGCAATTGCAAGTGCAATTACGCGTACTTACCTATTCACAATTCAATATTTTTCATTTACTTTTTTCTTCAGCATCGACCATTTACGTACATATGCTAACAACTTCGTACAGGACACTCCCTTTCCCAACAATCGCGTACGCTGTGCAACACTCACAATGAGCACTCAACACCGCATTCCGGACCGTATCGAGGGTATACAGCTCCCAACGGCCCCCGTACACCAGCCCACGGTGTACCCTAACGACCTTACGTCCCACAAGATGACCTCTTACCTCCTTACCAGTACGTACACCTCTGTACAACAGGTTCCTTATTGTACGGATTCTTACGTTATCTACAGACTCTTTGTCTTCCCTTTCGAAGACTTTCCACAAGATCTGTGACCTTGGTATCATGCAGGTTAGTATACACTACCCTACACTATCTCACATCGCCATACTAACCCGTACAATCTAGCCCCAGCGTTGGATCAAGCTTAACCCCAAGATCACTAAGAATGGCCGTTGTGTGCCCGGAGAGATCGCCGTAACTCGCACTCAGGCTGCCGATGCTATCTGGACGACCGTGTACGGCGACGCCAAGACTAGTGCCGAGTCGTGCGCCCGTTGCAAGGCTGGTAAAGGCATGTTCGCTGATTGCGTTGCCTTTACGGGCAGGGGCTGCTCCAGTTGCAACTATACATCTGGTGCACACGAGTGTACGCTCATTGCGCCTCCCGTTACCACTCGTACGTTACCATACACCACCTCACATCTATCTACAGTCTACTAACGGTCCGTACTAGCTCGTAACACGCCTACCAAGGTCGTGAAGCGCGGTCGTAACCACAAGGGTCGTGGTAAAGTCCGTATCGGCGCTCTACTTGAGTCTCTGGGCAATATCCCCGCTGAACACCTCCGTACGATGGCGGACGCCCTTGAACAGGTGGCCGAGCAGGCTGAAGATGACGAAGAGGGTATGTACAATGGCGTACAGGATTGTAGGGAGAGTTACTAACTTATACAGACTCCGAGTAAGGAGTAATCAATTCGACATTCTCATACGGCATGGCACAGGAGTTCACATGGGCATACATTGGGATACAGCACGGTTAGGCTTGATACCCGGGCGGTAAGGCCCCTACGGAGTCGTAGGGCACCTGCTGGCCATGAGCTAGAGTGTACGCGCTTGGTTTGGCCCGTGAGAGGCCGTAACTTACCGTACAAAGGCTCCCCCCAAAGTTCAACGTTTCTAGTGAAATTACAGAACTTTCATTCATCGTACATTGTCGTTGTGTGCTTTCCGTCCTTTTTAGCGTTGTAGATCCCCGTAAGCGTCTGTATTTCTGCATATATACCTGTAAGACCTTGTAAGTAAAAGGATACCCCTGTACATCGCTGTAATTACATATAAACATTTACCCCTCACTTAAAATTTCTTTCTTAGTTTCTTACTTTACACATTACCACTTTCTTAGAATGGCACGACCGCGTATTGATCTTTTGCCATATCGAACGACAATTATTACAAAGTTAGAGAGTAATTGGACCTATGATGCAATCATTACACATATCTTTACAGTTTCTGGTACCAGAATTGCAAAGCGAACTTTCGAACGTCAACTTGCGAAATGGGACTTACGACGAGAAGAGCGTACGGTCTTTTCTGAGGATCTATTGATTCGTATCCAAGAATTATTCTTCCAACAATGCTTGAACGATAAAGATATCCTTTTTCAACTCCAGTCTGAAGGATTTACAATTACGGCTACAGGATTATCAACACTTCGTCGACAGAATCAGCTTTGGCGACGACAAACACCAGAACAGCTCGTAATTGCACGACAACGATTAGAAGAGTTCTTTTCTAGTACACCAGAGGTTACTCGCCGTGCTGAAGGGTACGGTAGAGAGTATCTTTATACATGGGTTCGCCAACAAGCTCATGTCATTAGCCGAGATGAACTTTACCTTACATATCGCAAAACCTTTCCACAACAAGTCCAGGATCGGTTAAGTGAGATGAGGTACCGTCGTAAAGGGTTTACGACTCCTGGACCAAATTATATTTGGTCTTTAGATGCGTACGATAAGCTTCTACCATTTGGATTTGAGATCTATGCTGGTATTGATGCTTATTCGCGGTTCATTGTATGGTTCTATGTAGGGGTTTCTGCCCATACGTCCCGGAATGTACTTGCACAATATCTTACCGTTATTCAACAACGGGGATTTACGCCATTACGAGTTCGTTCAGACCGAGGGAAAGAAACCGTTCTTACGTCTGGTGTTCATTACTACCTTTCACAACACCGTTCAACAGCAGAAAGTCCAATTACATTCCGTGATTGCTGGATCTTTGGCAAAAGTATCCATAACGTCAAGATTGAGAGTTGGTGGAATCGTCTTTGTCAAAGTAGATCAGCATATTGGCGGGTAAGTGATATATATCTTAGTATATATAAGTATACTTACGTTCATAGGAATACTTCCAACTACTTGAGTTCCAAGGGCTGTTCTATACAGATGTACTCTCTGACCAGATTGCACTTCTGTTTACGTATATGCCACTGATTCGTTCTGATTTTATTAACTTCGTACAAATTTGGAACTCTCATCGAATTCGTCGTCAAAAAGGTCGCCCTCACGTTATTTCTGGTCAGCCATGGCAACTATACTATCAACCTACGTTACGAACCGTACAAGACTTTGCACAGCCGATTAACCAAGACCAAGTTCAACAACTATTAAACGCTATTCAGAATAGTGATGATCTAGACGCATATCTTCCTCAAGCTACCTTACAGATTTGTACCTCAATTATTGAGGGCTCCCCAACTGTATTAGCTGAAAGTACGAAGTTTGGCGAGGCTGATTATCCTTGTTTTGAAGCGTATCAATATCTTCGTGTTCGTCTAAAGCAGTATATACGCGATAAGCTCCAACCAGAAGTTACTTTACTTAGTAAACCACAGGGCGGTATTGCATGGGTTAAGCAGAGATTGGAAGACTCTGGAATTGATCTTAGAGCATTGGACAGCTTCGTAATTACGAGCGATACTGAGGACGAAGAGGAATTGTAAATATAATTACAGTTTACTCTGAACTATCTACTAACGAGAATGCTCGCTTCTGTCCTTGTAGTGTACTAGGTTGTTCACTATCGTGAACTTCATCTTCTTGTCGAACTACTATAATCTCGTCTTTCCTATCGTTTTCATCCTTTTTAACCTTTGTCTCGGCCTTTACCTCCTTCTTAACGATCTTCTTTTCTTGCTTAACTGACAATTCCTCCTTGATCTTTATCGTTGGTTTAATACCAACACCTGTCGAAAGCCGTGTTTTCGGAACATTTCTGTACGTCGTTTCGCCTAAAGTTTCAGTTGTAATTGGCTTTGTACGACCTTTTCCCTTCTTTGCTAGCTGAGGTTCAACAACTGGCGACTCAATTCTGGTTTGAGAAACAATAGAAAGTTGGCAATTGTCTTTTTCGTATGAGATCGCAGCTTCAGAGAGGAATCTCTCTAAACTTGTAGCTTCGTACGCTGCTTCACGGTACTCTGAGATATCGCAAGGATTCTTTACATTGATTGGAAATGCTGTCCACTCTGTTGAAAGAATTTGCTGGTTTGTTGTGAAATGTGAAATGATAGACCGCATCATATCTTGATGTGAAGTAAATGTCGAGAAGCGATTGAACTGAACTTTCCCAATAAACTTCTTAATGACTTGGACGTTGGTGTAAGTCGTTACTTGGAAACCGTTAAGTTCGTTCTCAAAAAAGGATGCGTTGTACAATGTAATAGAGATATTAATCATTGGCGATTGCTTTGGCTCCTTTTTCGTTTGCTGAACACTTCGTTCCCGCTCCTTTGAGCCCGTAAGAAGAGATTCCATCAATGTCGAGGCTTGTACGTTTGTACGTTCTTGTTGTACGAAAAGGGCAGAGCCTATACGAGTATTATCATCGATCGGTCGTTTCGGAATAGCTTTACGAGGAGGTGTCGTAAGGTCGATTGGTTCGGTAACGTCTTGTACAGAGACTGGAAGTTGTTGTAAATCTGCACCACAATGTCCACAAGCGAGCCATTGGTTTAATGACTTGAGTAAAGAGTGATTTTTGCCCGTAAGAGGGCAAAAAGCAGTAGTTGCTTCCATGATAAAGTTGTAGGGAGAAGAAAAGTTTTTACGTCGGGGTACGATGCTGCGCGATTTTGTACACCGCCGTACGGTTTGGTACATTACGAAATTAAAGCATCTCTTAAGCCGTAAATCTCTGTAACCACTATTTATGGGTTACTACACTAGTCTAGACCCTATCCTGGGTAGTGGGGTGACCGTAAAATACGATTTCTGCTTTGACACATGAAAAAAGTGTTTTGGCGGAGTGCCTCTTGCAGTCTGCCGTA
>NW_026849741.1:0-4786 GCF_030869305.1 Colletotrichum tamarilloi
CCATCTGGCGCGGTTACAAGGACATCAAGGACGCGGGAGGCTGGGCAGTGCTTGTCTTTTCCGGCGTGGGATTCTACCGCTTCTGCAAATACAGAGTTGGATTTGACCCGGATAGCATGCAGCGACTTCGGTGCCTCCGACCGCAGATCGAGGTCGCCGCCGATACGCTGCACCCCACATGGCGGCATCTACTCGTGATTGTCGGTGAATGCACGCAGCGTCGCTTTTTCGGCCACCCACACGACTGGGTAGTCTACAGGGACGGTTCGGATCCGGTATCGCTCCGGTCAACATACCTCAAGTGCAACCCTAACTTCAGCTTTGAGCAGCTTGAACATCCAGTCATCGATATGAGCGCGTGGGGTACCGATGACCCACGGTGGGTGCCGCCAGTGGACGCCGTGGCTTGCGTCCTAGGCATACACACATGTCAATCGTGCGGGCGGGAACAGTCCGAAGACCCTATGACCAACTCGTGCTACTGCTTCCCGACGCTATTTGGGTTCGGACGCCGGTTCCCTTGTCCGGTGCAGGTGTTCCGGACCTCTGACGGACGCAACAACGGCCTGATGGCCCTGTGTCCGTTTGAGCGCGGCGCGGCGATAGGAGAATTTGTGGGCCTTGTCACGAGAGATTTGCAAAACACGGATGTCATGGATAGCTCGACGGGTGGCCAAGCCTATCAGATCTGGCAGGGTCGGCAGGGCAACTTTACGAGGTTCATCAATCACAGTCGCCAGTCCAATGCGCAATTCCAGCAATTTGTGTGGATGAGTACGCAGCGCATCATCCTAGTGAGTAAGGGCATTGAAGCGGGGCGCGAAATCACGGTAGAGTATTCTGAAGCTACTGGCGTGATTCGTACAAAGGATGTCTCTATAAAGAGTCAAATTGCCGGAAACCGAGTGCACCTCGGCGGGGAGAAATGACTCTGCGGAGTCGTTGGTTCAAGTATGACACGAAATGATGGGCGAGGGCGGCAAATAGGGTTTAGATGAACCACACGGACGAAGCGGCGGTGAAAGCGGCGGTGAGAGCGGGATAAACAAGACGATATTTCATGCTTAGGAGAAGAGATCTTCTCTATTGTATCTTTTTCTTTCAAGTTGGTTTCCCGTCCCGCAGCTTCGGCGACTTGCCGTGACGGCCTGTGTTATCCCGTCAGCTCTGTTTGGCTTTGAGGTGTGGTTTTCGGGCCGTAGGCCACTTCACTCGCCCGGGCCGTGCTCCCGGTCTGACGCACCACCCTGACTGACCTCTTGTTCAGAGAGTCAGGCCTGCCCACGGCCATAGCCGCTCTAGAAGGGGTAAGATGGCGCAATGCCGCGAGGCTACGTCGAAGTGACGCTCTACACCCACTGGTCTCTCGGCTGGAGGGTCGAGCCCTTGATTGCTTCGGGAGGGATACCTGACTCCAGCGGACCTATGCTCTCCTGCCCCCATGCCCACGGCTGTTCCTGATCCTTCCGAACCCACCTGTGCCTCAGAGAGACACCAAAGAGAAAACCCTCGGCTGCTTTTCAGCAGATGGTCAGGGGACTTTCGGCCTCTGACCTCGTGGTCTACTCAGACGGGTCGATGCTCGCCGAAAGCGCTGTGGGCTACGGATATGCGATTCACCGCGGCCCTCAAGTCATCGCAAAAAGCTATGGTCACAGAGGTCTTTGATGCCGCAGCTGAAGGAGCCCGGCAAGGCCTGCGGCGAGCACTTCGTCTAGCCACCTCCTCCATCGCACCGATACACTTCTGCCTTAATCATACTTCTGCCCTGAGCTTCATCTCAGGCCTCGGTAGCTCTCCAGGTAGGTCGCAAGCAGCTATGCAAGAGATCATCGACGCCCAGCAGGCAAGGAATATCAAATGCCACTGGTCGCCTGGACACACCTGGATTCCTGGAAACGAATGAGCTAATACATTTGCAAAGAAAAAGGCTGCCCTCCCGATGCCCAGCCCTCCGCCACTGGCCTCATACGCCGGGATAGCAAAGAAAGCCCGGACGCATGCCCGGAGCCATTACCAGCAATGGTGGAATAAGTCTAAGCAGAAGCACAAACTGGGTATGCAGGAACTGCCGTGGTCATCGGATGCACCCCAGAACTAGACTTGCCTTGCACTTTTTCGCATCACCTCCCAGCCGCGCGCTCTAGCTGCGGATACTTCCACTCCTACGAAGGGCGCTTTGGGCATAAGGTGACTGACAGAATTTAGGATACCCTCGTTTAGGTGAAACTCACCGCATACAGTCATTACTCAGTTAACCACATAGTCGGGCCAGGATTGCCCTACAAGGGATAGATGCCACTCATTTATACAGATCTACTGCAGGCCTAGCAGATCACTCAAGCAATACAACCATACTCATCCCCATCCATTATGCCACTGCTGACCATACTGAAGATCTGTCACTCTGACTGCAGCCTAACCATCGGGCTCACTACTTTTTAGCATAGCATTGAGAGGGTCAAGGTTGGCTGCATTATCACTATCCTATCTAGCACTATCGAAGCCGCTTCCTTGCTGTCTATGCCGTGGCAGGTCAGAAACCCTCCTGACACCCTGCCAGAAGAAGTCGGTTGCACTTTGTAATACACCGGCCATATATTACTCAATACCATCAAGAGAAATTGTTGGCTCTTTTGCTAATAGAGGTGGTTTGGCACGAATCCTTACAGCCAAAGCGGCAAAGAGTGAAGTGTCTGGAGGCGAAGAACCGTTTTGTTGCTTGGGAATTATTCGACGTCATCGAACTGAGCGCCGTTGAGGCGCTTTGAAACGCGCTCCGTGGCACTAATACGACCCGCCGCGTAGCGACCCAACCCACGTCCCGGCGCAATGGACCTCGAGCCAGATTCGACGTCCATCACCGTTACGAGGGAGGTAACGGCAGCAAGCGACGAGGACCTGCCATCACGAAAGGTACGAAAACCATCTACAAAAGTCCGACTAAACCAGGCTCGCCAAAAAATAACCAAAGATACGATCGAGCGAGCGACCAAGACTACTAGCAGTAGCCGGCGTGCAACCACTACTCGAGCCGCTACCTTATCCAAGGAACGCGCAAAGCCTATTAAGGAGGACGACAAAGGGTTACCTTAACAATGGGCAAGCAGATCAAAGAGCTACACGCAGCAATAAAGATCATATTTAACGTGTAGAAGAAGTCAGAAACCTCAAACCAGAACGTAGAGGCAGAGCTTCGCGTGGTCACCGCTGAGCTGGAAGCAGTCAAGAGCGATCAACAGTCTGTCAAAGGAGAGCTACAAGCGATGAAAGAACGCGTGGAGGACGAAAGCGCCAAGACGAACGAAAGCCTCGTAGCAATCGCGGTAGTGGCTGCGATGCGGAACAGCCCAAGTGCGTCATATGCGGACGTCGCGCGAAGCGGCTTAGGCGGGCAAGGTCGCGACTCGCGGGTAGCTACGCCGGGCAACGCAACTCTGGCGAGCCGCAGCGACACTCTATTCTGTACGATCGACACATCAAGAGTTGAAGAAGGCAGCGACAAGCCCAACGCAGGTCGGATCCGGGCTGCGGTGGAGAAGGAAATGCGCGCTATAGACGGACAGAGTAGCTGGCGCTGTCGGGCCATCACAGTAGACCCAAGGAATGCGGATAGGATCCGGATCATTTGTCGCGACGATGCTGAACATAGGCTTGTCAAGCAGATCTCGGAGAAGAGCTTCGGTCCCGGCACACGAGTTCTACAGGACGAACTCTACCCCGTGAAGATCGATAACGTGAAGAGAACCGAGATACCGGACGAGAAGGGTAATGTCAGGGCTGAAGCGGCAGAGGCACTTAGCCGAGAAAACGAGACCAACGTTGCCAAGATATCTTGGCTGAGCAAGAAAGACATGCCCAAGGCGTATGGGTCCATGGTCGTGTTCGTGACCAAGACCAGTGATGCGCGTAGACTGATCTCTGAGAGCTTCTTCCACGTTGGAGGACAGTCCGGCACGACGATGGCATTTGAGCGGCGGCCACGTCCTCAACAGTGCTATAACTGCCAGCAGATCACCAGGCACAAGGCGTACCAGTGCGTGAACCCCCAGGTGTGTGGACGATGTGCCAAGGTCGGCCACCACCACAGTGAATGCAGTGAGACGATCGTGACATGCGTGCCTTGTGGCGAACCGCACGAGTCGTTCAGCAAGAATTGTCCGAAGCTGTATCCGCGTTCCCATGAGTAAGAAGGTCCAGATCCTTCAGCTTAACGTGAGGAAACAGGCTGAGGTCCACGAGAGTTTGATGAATGACGAGGCGCTGCGCGACTTCACGGCCTTAGCGGTGCAGGAACCATGGGCGTGGAGGACAGAAGGTAAGGTCGTTACTGTTCCGATGGGACATAGCAGGTGGACGAGGATGGTTCCGACGGAGTGGAGGGACGAAGAAAGATAGGGAGTCAGGAGTTTGCTGTGGGTGAACAGAGAAGTAGAGGCGGAACAGGTGCCGATAGCGTCCTCGGATATTACTGCGGCCATTGTTCGGCTTCCGGATCGATGACTGCTGGTGGCGTCGGTGTACGTGCCGGTGCAGAAGCCGGAGATGCTGCGGCAGGCGTGCGACCTGCTGAGGCAAGCTATCACGAATGTCCGAGGAGGAACAGGCGAAAGGGTGGACGTGGTTCTGGTAGGAGACTTCAACTGCCACGACCACCTATGGGGAGGCGACGATGTGTCGGAGGGCCGACAGGGCGAGGCGGACCCGATCATCGATCTGATGAGCGAGTACTCACTCCGCAGCCTCCTTCCGCGTGGCACGAAGACGTGGGAGAAGAACGATGCGG
>NW_026849742.1:0-4756 GCF_030869305.1 Colletotrichum tamarilloi
TCGCGGCTTATTCTTGCTCGTAGTTCACTAAGTAAGCTGCAGCCGTTTCCCGGTGATTTGATTCAATCGCGGCATGCAATAGGCCGTAATTGAGGCCCCGAGATGAAGTCAGGCCTCGTTTGACCTTTCTGCAATTTTGGCGTCTGTATGGAGCTGCACGTGTCCATGTGGCCACGGGGTCAACAGGAAAAACAAAGTACTGTAAGCCTCATTCTTTTGAGAGCACCTGCTTGATACTGCAGGCAATTCCCCATGGATTTTACGGGCTTGTAGACCAGTCCTCACAACTCTACTGTGCATCCACGTCGTTCGAACTTTGCCTGGAAGAGACAAGAACCGTCGACTCGCGCAGGCTAGTTGGTTGATTATATAACATTTATAAAGTCATGTGCTCTTGCGTAAAAGTGATCGATCAACCGTTAGGCTTGAGGTTTGATGTACATCGAAGCTAATGAACAAACATTTCACCACACCTGCCATACGTCATCGCTTCTATGCGTTCATATGCCCTCTTCGCATCCGCCTTGTGAGCTACATTCTGACGAGCTTGAGACGTTTTCTAACGAGCTGCCTGTTGACTCGTCCCAAGACGGTATGTACAGGCCCTCGTACTCCCACGGATTGAAACATCGTGGAAAGAAGACGCTCTCGGAGGTACGTTCTACAACCCTAGCAGCTTCTTGAAACTGGCCAACCCTCATGGCTTTGATAGGTGCGTTGATTTGTTCCTGTTGGCTGGTGTTCCACAGTGCAGCCATCGGTGGTCTCAGCTCTACCGCCAAGTAGCCAGAGAGCTTGACGTGCTTGTCGCTCTACTTCGCCGTTAGCTTTTGTTGCTGCTCCGGAGTATTTTCCTACCCAGTTGAGTTCAAGACAACTCCCCTTGAACGCGATCCGCAGAGCAAGGTGGTAAGCCGCTGCTGCAATGCGGCTCGGTTCAATCCCGACGTATCTTGCTTCTAGTAGACTGCATGCCGATAGATACTGCGCAAGGGAGAGTATGGCCGCCGCCTTCGTGTCTGCGGTGCTGATCCGGCGAAGGAAAACGAACGTGCTCGGTGTTTTGAGTGAGTTATCCAAAACGTCAACTACGACTGACTTGATGAATGGGATGTCTCCTGGTTGGTACCGCTCAACGAGGCTGTTATCGAGTTCAAACACAGAAGGTACGCTCGATCTTTCGAACTCGACCGCGATGGCGAAAATGACTGCTCCAATTACGTCAAGATGGTATTCTGAAATAACCCTAACCGAGAGAAACCGGTCAAGGCAGTTCACTGCTAGGTGGACCGTCTCGAAGGGGATGCGGAGGTAAGTGCCGAACTGGATGAACTTTGTACAGATCCGCAACCGCGACGCCCATCCATTCTTCACGCACTCTTGGATCTCCATGTAATGGAATAGAGGCAAAGCCTTTCGCTGGTTTTCATATCAGCATCAGCCCAACTCGCCCGTCGCTAGCGATCTTACTTACTTCAAGTATTCTCAAAGCAGTGAGGCTAGCGCTGCCATACTCTTGGGTGATTTCCGAGTCATCTTCGTGGGGCAGGCACCACTCGTCATCTGCTTTGTGTAAGCGCGTCATTGAGATATTCTGGGTCTGCAAATGCTCACCATTTCCAACATGCCACTTTGTCGCCCATATCTGGAAGCGTTCGTGGGAGTCAAGAGCACGGCCAGCCATGGATAACACGAAAAGAAGGCACGAGCTCCTATGATCAATATCCTTGAAGAATTTCCTGCTTCTTCGATCTGAGCGCACCGCAACTGCTTTTATCATCCGCAACAGCGCTTACTTAACGGCTTTTTCAGATCAGTCTGAAGGGCGGGTTTCGGCCCTCTCCTTTCTTCCATGCCCCTTTCGCTATCGTATGGGACGCGAATCCTGCTCCACAGCATGTATCAGCATCAAGGTAGGTCTTTACGTTTCGTACCTACTCATACATAGTTCGGCCCCGCCCACCAACGTTCTTTGGTCGATAACCATGGTGAGGCCGAGATGGCGTTAGGATGTCCGACCCCCAAAGAAATGGAAGATATCCGTCGTTTTATTTTCGAAGACCTTTTTAGCAGCGCAGTAAAACATGTCGATTTCGTTCTTGTCGGCAAAGACTTTACAAGTCTCCTGCGTGGGAAACCCCCGAGATATCTAGCATTCCGGCAACTGCACTCACGAGAACGCCAGGTGGATTGTCCGATCACCCGCTACCTGGCATCGTCGAGTGCTCGTTACAACCCGAAAAGGAGAGAAGTAGTTGTCAAAGACCTCACGTTAGCCGTTTGGGACCCATTGATCGACCAAAGTGCAACTAGAGTTACCGCGTTCGACATTCTGTTTTCTCACACTGCGACGACCGTGACAACGACAGCAGTCTCTTACGTGCAAGGACGCCTCCGTGTTCAATCAATGGTCATCGAGGATCACAACCTATCATGGAGATCAAAATACAGCCTACCACTACGCCCAGAACTCGCCGGGTCAAACGGGGTATGCATGTGGGACTTCGTTCTACGTAGAGATGCCAAGGAACGGCAGCAGAAGCAGCTCCGTGACAATACGCTGTCGGCATTAGATCGCACGGATATGGACCCACGAGTTCGACGTCTTCTGCAGTCAGCACTAGACCAGCTTCGAATTGTGAAGAACACGGAATCTGGTAAATAGTCAAATAGAGGAGGATGTCTACAATGCAACCTGTCAGCCCGTCGTCGCTGTGCACTTTTGCACCGCCCGGTCAATTCCAGCGATCAATTCAATTCAATCACAGCCCCAAACCCCCGGTTTTCATGACCCAGGATGGAAATGTAGATGAACGTATCTCCCCTTGGAATATGGGTTTGTTTCGTGGCGTATGGTACCGACTCCTGCTTCGATTATGTCGTCCCTCTTTGTCTTTGAGTTTAACAGGTCCATCTCACCTATGCCAGCTTGCTCGACAGGCCGCGAATGCTCGCCCCGGTCAGACTTGCAGGCCATGTCCAACAAGCAGCGTTCATCAAATAGGTACATGTTTTGTCAAGTTTTTTGGTCACTTGTCTGAAGTCAATGATGACCCAGATGGGTGAATGGGAAGCAGCTATACTTAGGCATACTGGCAGTCTGATCCAGATCAGAAGTGATTCGTTAGTGGGACAATGGCTAGCCATTTAGGCCTTGAAGAGATCACCACTGTCGAGTACCAGATCGGCACCACCATCGACCAGACCCGACGGAACGGGGATCTGGGCGACGTAGATGTTAAAGGTCTAGTCGATCCAGAGATCATTGCCGGCCTTTCGCGTTTTGCCAAGAACTGGAACCTGGAAGAACTCGTGAGGGTGCACGAAAAGATCATGAGCGAGCGGACGACGTTGAATGCGGCTGGCGAAGCGCGTCGAGGGGCCCGAAAAATCGCTGCGTCAACACCCCGACACGATCCAGCCAATCTCTCTCGGATCCATCTATGGCAAGGGCCATTGGCAGTGGGAAGAATTGGATGAACTGGGGCGCGCCGGCACGGACATCGACCATCTCCACCTAGACCTGGGCCAGACACGTAGTGTCCATTGATGGTACATACATGCAGTAGACAACATGACCTCTCCCGAGGGAAGAAGCACTGCTATAGGCGCTGTGTTTCTTTGATCATGGCTTGCGAGGAGCGGGGTTTGAAGAGGCGAGGTCAAGCGCGATCAAGGGTGAGGTTCCCTCCGCCGACCTGGTTATTGATTTGCATTACGGCTTCCGTTCGGAAAGCTAGACAAAGTTCTCGTAGCGTAATCCAAATACGCTACGTACGCACCGAATGATCCCTCTCGTGCCAGCCACAGAGCAAGTATGGCCTGCTTGAGGTCGACTAATGCTCTAAGGTGCTGGCCTAGAACCAAGTCCCTTACGAAAACAACAAAAAGCTACCTCATCGTGGCCGCCACAAATGAAGATTCGATTTTGACCTTTCATACGTGGGCCAACATCATTCCCGATATCATCCATGCAGGAGCCATGTCGTCTTACGAGCGATAAGGCTCTCAGGACAGTCCGTTTCCTGACTCCATCGCCACAAAGTGCGGAAGGAGCCCGGTCAAGCATGGGTTTTAGACGCCAACCGCGGTGTCCGAGCCTTGACCCCGCAAACCAAGTCGGTCACATCCCGCGAAAGGTGTTGTTTCGGTGTTACCTGGAGTCAAATCTTGCTTCTTGTTGCAATTCTGTTACTCGAGCTATTCGCTTCACCGATCGGTGAGGCTGTAGGTTCTCCAGCGACACCAGCGTGGCAAGACAGACGGTCTCAGGAGTAGCATTCATGCCGTATGGTTCCTATGCCTATATATTGGCTGTCGACGGACTTCAGATCTCCAAGAACTCATGCGACTAAGAAGCAAGACGAGCACAACTGCAAGAGACCATCACACTCGCCGTGAGATTCCACCATCGGCTCAGCCACGCTACTTGCCTGAGCATCAACGCCCCTTATCGGAAAAAGTATGTCGCTCAACCTTTCCTGGCCAGCCACGACTATGCGTGCAGTCGTTTACCATGGCACGCCTTTCGAAATGATGGTTTAGGATGTTGCCAAGCCAACAATTCTGAACGAGACGGATGTTGTTGTGCGGGTGACCGCTTCAGCGATGTGCGGATCCGACCTGCATATCTATCGCGGCTACATGGGCGGTGCCCCGCCATGGACAATGGGCCACGAGGCTGTTGGCTACATCTCGGAAATCGGCGACGCCGTGTCCTCCTTCGCCGTCGGGGACTACGTCATTGTTCCCGACA
>NW_026849743.1:0-4747 GCF_030869305.1 Colletotrichum tamarilloi
CTTCAAGATCATCATGGTCACATAATTCATACAGACTCAGCTGAAAGACTCGGACGGATCAATTGCTAGTATGTCTTGGCCAATGCATGAGCGAACGGGTCTCCATTCATGTCTTCTAATCAACCGCGAAGCGGTGTGAAACCAACAAAAAGCAACAAGTTTATTTGAAGGGCAGTAAGTATATTGCCCACTGCCTTTCCCATAAAGACAGCAAGAATCAGGGGACACGAGGAGAGCGACACACCAAGTATACGCACCAATTCGGGCAATACAGTAGATATACAAGAAAAATGAGCATCATTGCAACTACGATCCTCCGCCGAACAGCTACATTGTCGCACTCAACCGCTACCCACGCCAGATTGACCTTTGACGTCGCATCGAGATCTTCTTTCCGCATAGTCCAGTGGCGATTTTGTCACAGGAACCGGGTAGATCGTTTTCTCCCAAACCTTAGCCTTAAAGGTAGCCTTGAAGGGTAGCCTTGAAGGGCTATGATGTGATTGAACTTACCAACTCAGCGCGAGATTTAGGGAAATTGTGCTCATTGGAAGACGTGTATTCATAGAACCTGCTTTTGAAGCGGACTTGGACATACACATCGGCCCCGTACCGTCGTCGTATCTGCTCACAACGCCACATGATGTTTTTGACCGCTTTATCGCAGTTCTCGTTGGTTCTATCCCTTTTCTTCGGCTGCTGCTGACGAGAAGCCATGATTTTTTCGGTACGGGCTGCGACAGTACCGTATTGTTGACGTACCATAAAGTAAACAATGAGTCTGATTCATCATCTTCTTGTCGTTCTACTCTGCCCAATGCATCCCTTTTCAAGCAAGCATACCGCATGAATGCGTTAGGCACCAGGTGGCAGTGGAGCCGCATCTGAGTCTATTCTGTGATTGCTCGTTTTCTAAACTTTGTCGCGACTTTTTTGTGACGGCAGCCAAAATCGGCTTTTGATGCATCTGCTAGCGGGAAGAACGTGGAGTCACCACTTACGGATATTGGCACGTAAGTTTGGACGCGGGTAGCCCGAATGACGGGATTCGACAGCCATCCGAGAGGTAGAACAGGAAACCATACCCATTGATCTAGGACCAACTGCATGTGCCAGACAACTATACGTACTTTGTTGCTGAACGGACAGAGTGTAGACAAAAGAGTCCACTTGAAGCACCACAATGATGAGCTTTTCGTTTCTGACCATACGGCGCGAAGAAGCTCGCCATCATTTGGAAGCGAGAGGGACTTTGATTGGAGCCGTCGACGAAAGCGGAAGAGGCATAACTCGGACTTTTTGCCGTCCGATGTGAGTTACACGGCTGCTGACATTGCCTAACCAAGCTCATATATCCGCACTCATGGTGTTTGCACCGGCCATTTTGAAAAGGAAGAACTTATCTAGGCAGCATATGTGCATTATGTGCTGTACTGTGTCGTACAATTCAAAGATACAATCAAACAATGCATCGCATGGCGACAGCCCGAGACTAGAAAAGATGAGCGGAAGGCACAGAAGATGACGTATAAGCTCGTGCTGGCACACATACAAATTGACTAGCTAGGAAATCTAATACCCTATCATTTATATATCCACCACGGGTCGTACGGATGAGTTCTAAATCGGTGTGTATGTGATGCATCATGAGCCTGGCGGACCAGGCTATGAGCCTTCGAGAAGCCAGACAGGATTCAACGATTTATAAATAACTTCCTTTATCACCACAGTCGTGCATGAAGTCGAGAATGTCAAAATTCACACGTTGACGAGTCTGCGATCCTCACAAGAAGTTTGCATTCTCATATACGGGCCCATAGAACAGCCTTCCGCCAACCACTTGCTTTTGTCTTACTCTTCATGGCGCGCCTCGATGCGTGTCTATCATAAGGAGATCTGGCGATACAACTACAGCAACCACGATACCCTCATATGGTTGGTGAGTCTGCCCTAGGGATACCGCACTCGGCAGACCTCGCGTAAGGATCATTCGAGTTCCAGTTGAAAGAATTAGTGATAATCGCGCCATCGCGGCTGGCTGTCCTGAGATGGAGCGAGCGTTCTGTGGAGGCTTTCCCGTAGACGTGTGTCACTCTATACGAAGACATTGTCTCGCTATTCTTGGTTGGATGTCGAGCCGCTGCAGAGCAGACGGTCTTGATACCAGCCGCGATATCAGGAGACGCTATGCTAGTCAGAAAGCTTGTTCCCTGATGCGAATCGCCTTGTACAAGTCCTTTTTCCTTCTTGATGCTGTCGCTCTCCTCGTCGGAGTCGCAGAGGAGGAAGGTCGACACACGTTCTTGTGGAAGCCTCTGTCCGTGAGGCGTTTCACTTGATGAGGCGATTCTCAAAGGTGAGAATACTGAATGAAGCTTTGAACCCATGATGCGTGTAGACGGACCCTTTGCAACAAATGTTGACTGCGGCATGTTTGAGACCTACACGTCACAAGTGTGTACATACTGCTTTCTACTCACCACAAGCGACAGGCGAATGAACGTGCTGTAGGAGCTGCATCTCATTACTCAAAAAGGAAAAACCCCTGTCGAGCGTGTCAGATGAGCATCATCTTTCAACCTAAATGATGAAGAGGTCTTGGTTGCGTTTCTAGGCAGACTAGCCGCAAAGGGTTTCCCAGCAATACCTGATGATTCGTATAGACAGGGTGTACATATATGGAGAAGCCCTGTTCGGGTCACAAAAGGCCAGATCTAGATCTTACAGAGAGGGTATCAAGGAAGCAGGATCCTCGTCGTGTGGCTGGGGACAACTCCAGTTCCAACGTGGGATACGGCGCACATTTTGAGTCATAAGCAACTTGGAACACAGGGTGTCCAGTAACATCAACGGTGTGTGGCAAGGGAGCATAGCTAGAACCGACGTCTGGTGAGAGCCAAAAGCGGATGCCATAGATGGGCTAGTCGGCAAGCGAGATCCTTGTTCTGACGCCAGAAACGACCTGCAACAAGAAAGTGGCAGTACCTTTCCAGCTTGATTCCTGGATCTCGACCTCTAGGTATGTGGGTAGGAGTTGGAAACTGAATGCACAAGAGGAAGGCCTCTCGGTACATACAAAGGCCCTTGATCACGTTTCTGAGAATGCATAATTCCGGCTCACAGGCGTCAACACGGGTTGTTGGAAAGAGCCCGGTGTGAACTCCGCAGAAACGATGTGATGGTGCGTGCAAGCGTGCTGTTGCTTGCTGGAGGTTCCTGTAGCAGAAAGTCAGGCGTGTCCCCAAAAAACAATTTCCGGACACTAGATAATTGCAGCGTCAATCATACATACACTATGTTGTTTCCTCTTTACAACACATTTTATTTGTCTGGACTTGACCCACACAGTCTGGGCTCAATATCTTTCCTGTTTGCAAACCATCATAATCTGTATCAGGAGAATATGGCTACTGTGGAAGCCGATTATGGATACTTTCGAGGAGCTCTTGATCACGCGCTGCCATTCGCACTGTCGTTTACTATCCTGACCCACACTTTTGTTTGCAAATCAGTCGCTATAGCCATTACCAGAGGTCTGCGGAGGCCCATCATGCCAGTTTTCGGCTTTTCAAACATTGGGAATGTTTGCGAGAGACGGAGCAACATGTGTACAACACTGTATGGTGAAGGCCCATTTGGGCTCCGTCGGTATTGTGGGGACTAAGCGTTCAAAGCCGACGTGAACACCACTTGTGCGCTTGATGTCCTCGTCCACCCAAAGCGGAACCAGTAGAATCTTGTCAAATAGTTTGTAATCCTGAAGCTGTCTTCAGCTTATGCCCAGAAAACCAGAGACCGTTCGCGAAGAACACTACTGTCCACCTAGAGGATGAACGAGATGGCTTTTTCATAACCAAAAGACGCACCTTAGCGCCTGTATAGCAGAACTCAAGACGTTTCTTGAGTGAGACGGTCAACTCCGGCTCTGCAGTGTATGTATGAGATGTTTTTGACGTAAAGCGCTGTCACTTGGGACGAAGTCTAACATCTTGTATTGGATATGAGACCGGCGAGCCTACGATAACTGCGTGACTGCCTCGTGTTCTTGCTATGCGGTGCCTTTGTCGCAGCTCACGTCGTCTCGCGAAGTACGACAGACGCCACTCGCTATGAAGTCTACTCATCCAGAGCCGATCTCCCTAGACGTGGCGTGGCATATCTTCAATCACAGCGAACCCCATGTCCAGTCCGGGTTCACGCGATGCTCGCGCACTTGGCATTCGTTCTTCAACCCCAAGCTTTACCGAAATGATGTGAAAACGGGAAAGTACTATGCCGTTTTCAACACCATTGCCAACTGTACAGATACGCGGGTGGCCCTCGCCACGCTCCGGCATACCTTCCAAGCCGGCGCTGACTACAAAAAACCAGCAACCATGTATATGACCGAGAGCCATCGATATAGCCCTTTCCTCGTTACGGCCCTGTATCTGGCCGCTTCCAAAGGCTATGATGACATTGTGTCGTTTCTCCTTGATCACGGTGCCGATATCGATGGGGTCCCGGACTGCCGATTACGTACTCCCGTCTTCCTATCTCTTCTCGGCGGAGACGCCAGGACGTCCATGGTTCTCCTTCGGCGCGGCGCACGGCTTGAGTCTTCTGAGTTTGGCATCAACGCTCTCCACCAAGCCGCCGCCGCCGGGCTCACCGAAGTGATCACGTACCTTGTCGACGAGAAAGGGATGGAAGTGAACGAGGCCGACAACAACGGGGACACGCCACTGATTCACTCCCTGTTGTCTCC
>NW_026849744.1:0-4562 GCF_030869305.1 Colletotrichum tamarilloi
TCGCGGCTTATTCTTGCTCGTAGTTCACTAAGTAAGCTGCAGCCGTTTCCCGGTGATTTGATTCAATCGCGGCATGCAATAGGCCGTAATTGAGGCCCCGAGATGAAGTCAGGCCTCGTTTGACCTTCCTGCAATTTTGGCGTCTGTATGGCGCTGCACGTGTCCATGTGACCACAGGGTCAACAGGAAGCACAAAGTACTGTAAGCCTCATTCTTTTGAGAGCACCTGCTTGATACTGCAGGCAATTCCCCATGGATTTTACGGGCTTGTAGACCAGTCCTCACAACTCTACTGTGCATTCACGTCGTTCGAACTTTGCCTGGAAGAGACAAGAACCGTCGACTCGCGCAGGCTAGTTGGTTGATTATATAACATTTATAAAGTCATGTGCTCTTGCGTAAAAGTGATCGATCAACCGTTGAGCTTGAGGTTTGATGTACATCGCAAGCTAATGAACAAACGTCTCACCACACCTGCCATACGTCATCGCTTCTATGCGTTCATATGCCCTCTTCGCATCCGCCTTGTGAGCTACATTCTGACGAGCTTGAGACGTTTTCTAACGAGCTGCTTGTTGACTCGTCCCAAGACGGTATGTACAGGCCCTCGTACTCCCACGGATTGAAACATCGTGGAAAGAAGACGCTCTCGGAGGTACGTTCTACAACCCTAGCAGCTTCTTGAAACTGGCCAACCCTTATGGCTTTGATAGGTGCGCTGATTTGTTCCTGTTGGCTGGTGTTCCACAGTGCAGCCATAAGTGGTCTCAGCTCTACCGCCAAGTAGCCAGAGAGCTTGACGTGCTTGTCGCTCTACTTCGCCGTTAGCTTTTGTTGCTGCTCCGGAGTATTTTCCTACCCAGTTGAGTTCAAGACAACTCCCCTTGAACGCGATCCGCAGAGCAAGATGGTAAGCCGCTGCTGCAATGCGGCTCGGTTCAATCCCGACGTATCTTGCATCTAGTAGACTGCATGCCGATAGATACTGCGCAAGGGAGAGTATGGCCGCCGCCTTCGTGTCTGCGGTGCTGATCCGGCGAAGGAACACGAACGGGCTCGGTGTTTTGAGTGAGTTATCCAAAACGTCAACTACGACTGACTTGATGAATGGGATGTCGCCTGGTTGGTACCGCTCTACGAGGCTACTATCGAGTTCAAACACAGAAGGTACGCTCGATCTTTCGAACTCGACCGCGATGGCGAAAATGACTGCTCCAATTACGTCAAGATGGTATTCTGAAATAACCCTAACCGAGAGAAATCGGTCAAGGCAGTTCACTGCTAGGTGGACCGTCTCGAGGGGGATGCGAAGGTAAGTGCCGAACTGGATGAACTTTGTACAGATCCGCAACCGCGACTCCCATCCATTCTTCACGCACTCTTGGATCTCCATGTAATGGAATAGAGGCAAAGCCTTTCGCTGGTTTTCGTATCAGCATCAGCCCAACTCGCCCGTCGCTAACGATCTTACTTACTTCAAGTATTCTCAAAGCAGTGAGGCTAGCGCTGTCATACTCTTTGATGATTTCCGAGTCATCTTCGTGGGGCAGACACCACTCGTCATCTGCTTTGTGTAAGCGCGCCATTGAGATATTCTGGGTCTGCAAAAGCTCACCATTTCCAACATGCCACTTTGTCGCCCATATCTGGAAGCGTTCGTGGGAGTCAAGAGCACGGCCAGCCATGGACAATACTAAGAGAGGGCACGAGCTCCAATGGTCAATATCCTCGAGGAGTTTTTCTGTTTCTTCTATCGTCTATGGGAGCGCAGGTCAGCTGCTTTTATCATCTACAGTAGGGCCTACTTAATGGCTTTTTCAGATCTGTCTGCAGGGCGGGTTTCGGCCCTCTCCTTTCTTCCATGCCCCTTCCTTCGGGGAGACGTCTGAATTCTTGCCCCTTTCGCCATCGTATGAGACGCGAATCCTGCTCCACAGCATGTATCAGTATCAGTGCAGGTCTTCACGTTTCGCGTCCAATCATACATAAATTGGTCCTACCCGCCCATCAACGTCCTTTGGCCGATAACAATGGTGACCGTGGGATGGCGTCACAATGTCCGACCCCAAAAGAAATGGAAGCTATCCATCGTTTCATTTTCCAAAACCTTTTTAGCAGCGTGGTGAAACGTGTAGATTTCGTGCTAGTCGGCAAAGACTTCACAAGCCTTCTGCGTGGGGAATCTCCGAGATATCTGGCATTCCGGCAACTGCACCCACAACGCCAGGTGGGCTATCTGATCACCCACTACCTCGCATCGTCGAATGCTCACTACAACCCGAAAAGGAGAGAAGTAGTTTTCGAAGGCCTCACGTTAGCCGTATGGGACCCATCGATCGATCAAAGTGCAACTGAAATGACCGCGTTCGACATGCTGTTTTCTCACACTGCGACGACCGTCACAACGACAGCGGTCTTTTATGTGCAAGGACTCCTCCGTGTTCAATCAATGGTCATCGAGAATCACAATCTTTCATGGAGATCCAAGTACTGCCTGCCATTATCTTTAGGACTCGCCGGGTCGAACGGGGTATGCACGTGGGACTTTGTTCTACGCAGAGATGTCAAGCAACGGCAGCAGAAGCAGCTCCGTGACAATGCGCAGTCGGCTTTAGATCGCACGGATATAGACCCACGAGTTCGAAGTCTTATACAGTCATCACTGGACCAGCTTCAAATAGTGAAGAACAAGAAGGTTGAGAAATAGTCAAGTAAAGGAGGCTGTCTACATTATAGCCTGTCAGCCCATTGTCGCTGGGTATTCTCCGCACCGCCTATATCGTTTCAGCATTCACTTCAACTCAGTCACACTCCCAGAACCCGGTTTTTCATGATCCAGAATGGAAATGTAGATTGACATATCTAATATTTGAATCATGGGTTTGCTTCGCGGCGTATTGTGCCCATCTCTGCTTCGATCATGTCGTCTCTCTTTGTCTTTGAGTGACACAGGTCCACATTATCAATGCCAACTTGCTCGACAGGCCTCAAATGCTCTCCCAGGTCCGACTTGCAAGCGCAGATGTTAAAGGCCAAGCCCGACACGATGCAGCCGATCTCTCCCGGGTGCGCGCATGGCAGGGGCTGTGAGCAGTGGAAAGAATTGGATGAAATGGGGCGGGCCGGCACGGACATTATCGAGCATCTCCACCTAAACCCGGGCCAGATGCTGCTTCAGGGCCCGGGCCCCTCCTCGGCCAAAAGCTGCTGCTGAGGTCAGCATACCCCACAGCCGACCGAGCGATGGCAAACCCAGAGTCATAGACGGCTTTGTATGGCACAAGAGGTTCCCAGGTGCTGGTAACACATGGGAGCATGATGTGAGCGTTTGTCCGAAGCAGCGGGTGATCCCAGGAATCGGGTAGGTACAAACATGCCAAGATTCGGAACACAGAGTGATCTCCAGCGCCTGTCAACACCACATCGTTTCTGTTGTTGGTACAGTACTGTAGACAACGCTACTTCTCCAGAGGGAAGAAGCACTGCTATAGGCTCCCCCCACCCCCGCTCCCCCCTTTTTTTCCAACTATGATACCGTGATGGCTTGCGATGAGCAGGGTTTGAAGAGGCGCGATCAAGCGTAGTCCTTCTCGCACCTGCCACAAAGCAAGTATGGCTTGCTTGAGGTCGATTAATGCTTTGGGGTGCTTGCCTAGAGCCCAAATCCTCACGGAGACGGCGAAAAGCTACCCAGTTGTGGCCGCCACAAATTAGGATTCGATTTTGACCTTTTATACGTGGGTCCACGTCATTCCCAGTATCATTCATGCAGGAGCCATGTCGTCTCTTGCGAGCGATTAGGCTCTCAGGACAGCCCGTTTTCTGGCTCCATCGCGAGAAAGTGCGGGAGGAGCACAGTCAAGATGGGTTTTGAGATGGCAATGTTCGATTCGCAGTGCCCAAGCCAGGACCCCACGAACGAAGACGGCTACATTCGGCGAAAGGCGTTTTTTCGATGTTACATGCAAGTCAAATCTTGCTTCTTGTTGCAATTTTGTTACTCGAGCTATTCGCTTCACCGATCGGTGAGGCTGTAGGTTCTCCGGCAATACCAGCATGGCAAGACAGATGGTCTCCGGAGAAGCACTCCTGACGCATGGGTCCTATCCCTATATATTGGCTGTCGTCAGACATGAGATCTCCAAGACCTCATGCGACTAAGAAGCAAGACGAACACTACTGCACGAGACCATCACACTCGCCGTAAGATTTCACCATCGGCTCAGCCACGCAATCTGTCTGAGCATCAACGCCCTTTGTCGCAAAAAGTATGTCGCTCAATCTGTCCTGCCCAGCCACGACCATGCGCGCAGTCGTTTACCATGGCACCCCTTTTGAAATGATGGTTCAGGATGTTGCCAAGCCAACAATTCTGAACGAGACGGATGTTGTTGTGCGGGTGACCACTTCAGCGATATGCGGATCCGACCTGCACATCTATCGCGGCTACATGGGCGGTGCCCCGCCATGGACAATGGGCCACGAGGCTGTTGGCTACATCTCGGAAATCGGCGACGCCGTGTCCTCCTTCGCCGTCGGGGACTACGTCATTGTTCCCGACA
>NW_026849745.1:0-4518 GCF_030869305.1 Colletotrichum tamarilloi
CTACAAAGCAATGCATCTTGCTTGCCCCTGTGAAGCGATGAATTGTTCTTGATCATTCGACTTTGATTAGCCGGCTCATATGTGGACTTCAATCGAGAAAGCATTCAAGAGACACAACATGCTCTTGAACATTTACATTAGCAACTGCAAGATCCAAAACCTGCTGCCGAGCAGAGAAATATTCTGGACGTTTCAAAGGTGCTCCGACCGATGAAGATAACGATCTAATGCTTCGACTTCGCCTGATAATGCGTGGTGGCCAGATCATACCACATCGAAAAAGGCCAAACGCTGGTAAGCCCGCAATTGCACTATGCAGCCGCATCCGACCCTGGAATCCGGTCATGGTGGACAAAGAAACCGTCATCGCAGTTGATTTCTGATCTTTCTGCCGATCTTCTCCGGCAGAGTCATAAGCGGCCACACGCAAACTTCGAAATTGCCATGTTTGATGACGTCCAGGGCGTTTAGTGGGGATGGTAAACTAGCTGTACCTGGATTCGTCCAACGCATGGAGACAAAATTGGCTTTCGGGTGTTCAAATTTGATGGCCGATTGATTTCGGATGCTTAAGGATGTTTGCGCAGTTATCGAGAAGCGACGTGGCACGATATGAAATCTCTGCACATCGTCTCCTTACTGATTTGTTCCTGGCATGCACACTTCACCCCAACAACTAGCATACATACGAGATGGTTATGTATCTGACCCTACACTTCCAGAAGTTAGCATGCCCCATTCACTGGCGAGCCTCGCGGACATTAAGACGGCAAGAAAGAAGAAGAAAAACACCCTTCCAACTGACTTTACAGTACATACGGGACCAAAGATCAGCCAACAGCTGTTGGCATGATCAATTCTGCGACTAAGACAATCCAAAAACATTTACTCGATTCGGGAAGGAAGAGGCGGGTTCAGCTTGAGGCGAGTGCAGCAAGCACCCTTCGCTAAGGTTTGCTGGCCACGTCACTCAGAACAGCCAAAGGCTACCAAGTTTGCGACAAAACGAGAATGCAGAATGCTCCGACCAGTTAACAATCCTGAAAAATAGATCTTTCCTTGTCATCCCAAGATACCAACGACGTGTACATATAGGTTGGACTTCGAATGAGTCCATACAAATGACTTGAGATTAGATCGCATTCGGTTTCATCATGAATGAAACCTCGAGTACCATTAGCCATCGCAATATCAAGTGATCATGTCACCTTATTAGTAAAAAACGTTGACACAAAGCACGACCACTGCCATTTTGTACTGCCCGGCTCAATGCTGCTAAATCGGATGAAAAAGGCTCTCAGGTCGGGGCGAAAGACAGCCCGTCAAACTCTCAGGATGTGAGATCGAGCTACGCATCGGCCGGCCAAAAGAAGGAGTGAATCTCGACAGTCAACGCTCGTCATATCACCTCCGAGACAAGAGTTTTCAAAAGCTAAGATCCATGCATTAGATAAATGAGGTTGTCACGAGATCAGCGCCAGCAGACTGGGTGGCTTGGCTCATTCCGCGAGATAGTCAAGAACAACATGAAAAGACATTCAAGTTCACGATACCTGAGACAAGAAGCGGTTTACAAAGTCGCTCGGCTTGGATCGATTCCATTCAGTAGCATCTCATTGCATGAGCTCGTTGTTGCACAAGGTGCACACCGGAAGCATTCGACACAGAAAACCTGCCTATCTCACCTCACAATACCAAGCATCAGCTCTGCGGGCTGGCTTTCATATCCTGTGTCTCCCATGCCCACCCGATTACGACATGCCTGCGTTGTAATAGACGTGTCCATCAAGATCACGACCCCAAGCGCAGAGCAAGGTTGCCCGTCTTAGAACGCCTTGGTCCTTCAAAGAGACTAGCCCAACGATGACCCTCAGGGGCAATGGTAATTTAAGAATAGGTTGACCAGGATCACGCATGGACTGGCGGATATCAGCGTTATTGAATCGTGTCATAACGGGTCAACCGAGTTCGCAAGGGGGTGGTTGAATATTTCAACGTTGGCACCAAATAGGGGTAAGTGGTCGAGGCGAACACATATAAAGACCCCGAAATTGTCGGCACAAGATCTTGAGGAATAATCGTCAACACTTACACAGCAAACGAAGCATCGCAGCAATAAAGAAATGGGTATCACCGACAATCTTGAGACGAACGTAGATCAAGGTCGCGGGGCGTACGATACCACAGGCGTTCCGAAACCACCTCCCCGTCCAAAGCCGAGGTAGAAAACGACAAGGTCCGTTTCACGGAAGTCTTATATTGACGCCTTCTAACAACGTAAATCACAGCCCAAGCTCACTTTTGGATACACGAGAGCAGATACGACATCGTAAGCGATAGTCTCAGGCCATACGGCGGTGGGTTGAGCCGCGACAGAGAAGAAGCTTGGGTTTGGAGTGTTGGTAGCAAGCTTTGCAAAGACAACATAGAGAGAAATCCATCAATCATTTCCCTTACGTACAAAAAGCAGGCAATTGATAAATGCTACTTAATGCCTGACTTCGCTGCGCGCCATCCTGAAAGTTAATCAGTCTGATCAGTCTTTTGGATTTGGTGCGTTTAAAAAACTTGTATTTCCCTCGGGCTTGCCCTTGAGCACTGGTTTCTCAGATGTGATGGAGCTTCACAGAGGATGGAACAACGCTTGCAGGGCCTGGAAAAGGGAAATGAAGTCACTCAATCAAGACTTTTGCGGTGCCGCCGTCAACATCCTTCTGAACAGTAGATAAGTCGATCTGGGTAGCCATCTAACATTCAATGGGTTGAACAAAACGAACAACCTTCACCCCACCTGATATCGCACGATGGATGCAGTATACCAATACGAGAGATCTAATTGCGCACCAAGAGAAGATACCTCGCATCTCTTATTGGACCAAGCCAAAGAACGCGTCCACCCTACATACCATCCATCACTTCCCCCTCCTGCGTGAGTTTCTGGTAATCGTGGTTGCTCGGAAGCAGCAAGTGGGTCTAACAAAGCCGGTCCCATACGTATGCACCGAGAAAAAAGACAAAAAAGGCTGCAAGGTGGTCACAGCCGGCGCCATGTGAACCGGTTGCGCTGACGGGGATCGCCGCGGTCGTGTGCACCGTCGGTCGATGGTAGGTCCATGACGGTTGAACATCACCACCAGACGTCGCTGTAACAAGACTGATCGCGGTGCTGATGCTCGATATATTGTGGTCGGTAGTAGTGTTCCAGAATCTATGGGAGGACTCCATCCTGTTGGGAAGTGCAGTCGTATTAGCTGCAGCCGTGTGAGTTGCAGTCGAGGTTGACACGTCCCCTTCCGAGGCACAAGTGCATATTTGAGGAAGCTCAGTCACCGTGCTTGAGGGCGACTGAACGGTACCGACTGTAGGGGGAGTAGTGTACAGATTGGCAAACGCCCAGATCTCCATGGTGACGTTCAGTGTGTGACTTGGTGCGACGTATACGCAAGGCTGCAAAGGGACTCATGGACCATCCTGTTATATACAGCATTCGTGACCTGACGCCAAAACTGGCTGTCGACCTACTATTGGCTTACTACGAGGGCTTATCTACCTCAAGAGTTAAAGCTGATGAGATTGCTGTCAAATACGGCTGATGTGACCAGCATTTTGAACATAAATAGTTCCGGTATCTTGAGGCCGAGAGAATCTTCGGTTTCTCCATCTCGCAACTTCGAAAAATGACAACACCATCTCCGCCGGATCCCCTTCTAGTGCAGGACGAACAAGCACTTATCGATGCTTGTGCCTATGCGAACGTTTTGCTTTCTCCCGCAAGTGTATTCTCGAAGTCTACGTCACCAACATATCCACGGAGGTCTCCCGGACCTACTATACCTCAACTAAGGCTGGAAGAAGCGAACGAACTTCGGAACAGCAATGTCATAGAAAGCCGTCCTTCACCGTTTCGCCCAGAGAGCTTGTTTTACCCTGTCAACACAACATTGTTGTCAAGCCAGATGATTAGTCTCAGAGACTTGGAAATCAAACCAGGTCCGAGCCGGGCTTCAGGTGTCAAAATTCGTACAGGGCGGGCGAAGCAAACAAATCGTCGCAAAGTAGCTCAGCCATGATGTCGAAAGTCATGATTTTTCACAATCATCATCAGTCTCTGAGGGCTGAGGTCACTATAGCACGGATAATCTGGGACCTAGAAGGGAGACGGCGACATGCAATTAAGAAATGTGCGCCTTAAAGGAATGAGTGTATCTTAATAAAGCCCAAAGAGAGGCTATACGGACTTTTGCACATTCTTCAGCATATTCATAGCCATCTTTCGTCTGCCATTGACATGAAATACGAGACACCGAGGATGTTGCAATGCGGCTCCGGGCCGCTTGATACACAACGAAGAACTCTTTTTGTGATGTAAGCTAAGTAACCACATGCAGACCTTCAATTTGGCGGCCACTGGAAAACAGGTGGGCAACTCCAAACGCCAAGATAGACACCCACCACACGACCATCCTCCGCCGCGAAATAGCACACCATTCTACCATTGACGAGCTCTGTGACGAGTCT